>NW_027142039.1:0-94504 GCF_036365525.1 Heterodontus francisci
TTTTCTTTTATTTTCAAAACTCCGGCAGCTGAAAGAGCTCCGCTCCACTCCCAGAAGGTAAGAGACTGGAACTTGATCCTTGGGCTCGGGTTATAGGCTCCGCTCTCGGCGTTCTCCCCACAGGTCCACTCCACTCCCGGAAGATAAGATTTTCTCTTGTGGGAGAATCTAGAACTCCGGGTCACTATTTAAAAATAAGGTGCCGCCCATTTTAGACAGGGTTGTGAGTCTTTAGAACACTTTTCCTCAGAAGGTGGTGGAAGCAGAGTCTTTGAATATTTTTAAAGCAGAGGTAGATAGATTCTTGATAAGCAAGGGGTGGAAGATTATTGTGGTAGGCGAGAATGTGGAGTTGGGGTTACAATCAGATCAGCCATGATCTTATTGAATGGTGGAGCTGGCTCGAGGGGCCGAGTGGCCTACTCCACCTCCTACTACGTATGTTCGGATAACAAGTCCCCAGGGCCAGATGGCCTGCATCCGAGGTCTTTAAAGTCAGTGGCTGCAGTGACAGTAGAGGCATTGGTTATAATCTTCCAAAATTACTTAGTTTCTGAAAGAGTTCCAGCGGATTGGAAAATAAAAATTGTAACTCATTTCTCCAAGAAAGGAGGAAGACAGGAAACTCTAGGTGAGTTAGCCTAAAATCTGTCACAGGGAAATTCCGATAATCCATTAATAAGGAGCTTGTAGCAGCATACCTAGAAAATCATCATGGGATCAGACAGAATCAACATGGTTTTTTAAAAGGGAAATAATATGTAACTAATTTATTAGAGATCTTTGAGGAAGTGGCAAGCAAGGTGGATAAAGGGGCACCTGTAGATGTGGTGTACTTGGATTTCCAAAAGGCATTATACAGGGGGTAACATATTTGAATGGAAAAAGGACGGGTTATCTAACAGGAAACAGTGACTGGGATAAATTGATCTTTTTGTGTTTACAAGCAGTAACTAGTGGAGTGCCACAGGGACCAGTACTGGGGCCTCAGCTATTTACAATGCATATCAATGACTTGGATGAAGTGACAGAATGGGAAGGAAAGTACTTTGTCAAGAGGAGGTAAAGAGTTTACAAAGGGATGTAATTAGGTTAAGTGAGGTCGGAAAACTTTGGCAGATGGAGCAGAATGTGGGAAGATGTGAACGTGTCCAATTTGGTAGGAAGAATAGAAAAGCAGTATACTATTTAAATACAGATTGAAGAACTCGGTGGTACAGAGAGATCTGGGTATCCTGGTACATGAATCAGAACGAGTTAGTATACAGGGACAACAAGTAATTAGGAAGGAAAATGGAATGTCAGTGTTTATTGAAAAGGGAATCGAGCATCAAAGTGGAGAAGATTTACTGCAGCTGTGCAGGGCCTTGGGAAGGCCAAATCTGGAGTATTGTGTACAGTTTGGTCTCCTTATTTGACAAAAATGATATAATTGCATAAGAAGCAGGTCAACGAAAGTGAACTTGACTCATTTTCTGAATGAAGGGCTTATTTTATGAAGAAGGTTTGAACAGGTTGGAGTTCAGAAGAATGAGAGGTGTCTTATTGAAACCTATTAGATCCTGAGCGGATTTGATATAGTGGATACTGGAGGATGTTTCCTCTTGTGGGGGAGACTGGAACAAGGGGATAAAGTTAAAAATAGGAGATAAGACATATTCTTATCGAATGGTGGATTAGGCTCAATGGGCCGAATAGCCTACTCCTGAGTTCTATGTTCCTGTATCCAGTAAAACATCAATTTTAATATTCTCACTCGTGTGATCACATCACTTCATGGCCTCACCCCTCTGATTATCCCAATCCCCTGTCCATTTCCAATATTCCTGAAACTTGTTCATCTTAAAGTCTTTTTCTAATACCGCAGAAGATAGATAGATTGGAGAGTTGGGCAGAGAAATGGCAGATGGAGTTCAATCAGGGCAAATGCGAGGTGATGCATTTTGGAAGATTCAATTCAAGAGTGAACTATACAGTAAATGGAAAAGTCCTGGGGAAAATTGATGTCCAAAGAGATTTGGGTGTTCAGGTCCATTGTTCCCTGAAGGTGGCAACGCAGGTCAATAGAGTGGTCAAGAAGGCATACGGCATTCTTTCCTTCATCGGACGGGGTATTGAGTACAAGAGTTGGCAGGTCATGTTACAGTTGTACAGGACTTTGGTTCGGCCACATTTGGAATACTGCGTACAGTTCTGGTCGCCACATTACCAAAAGGATGTGGATGCTTTGGAGAGGGTGCAGAGGAAGTTCACCAGGATGTTGCCTGGTATGGAGGGCGCTAGCTATGAAGAGAGGTTGAGTAGATTAGGATTATTTTCATTAGATAGACGGAGGTTGAGGGGGGACCTGATTGAGGTGTACAAAATCATGAGAGGCATAGACAGGGTGGATAGCAAGAGGCTTTTTCCCAGAGTGGGGGATTCAATTACTAGAGGACACGAGTTCAAAGTGAAAGGGGAAAAGTTTAGGGGGGATATGCGTGGAAAGTTCTTTACGCAGAGGGTGGTGGGTGCCTGGAACGCGTTGCCAGCGGAGGTGGTAGATGCGGGCACGATGGCAGCTGTTAAGATGTATCTAGACAGATACATGAATGGGCAGGAAGAAAAGAGATACAGAACCGTAGAAAATAGGCGACATGTTTAGAGAGAGGATCTGGATCGGCGCAGGCTTGGAGGGCCGAAGGGCCTGTTCCTGTGCTGTAATTATCTTTGTTCTTTGTTCTTTGTTCTAATTCCCTTTTTAAAGTGAATTTCTTTCCCTCTGTCTCTCTCCCTGACCACACATTTTATCTCTCCAGCTCCACTGGTGATGTGGACGATTTAGTGACCCAACTCTGGACGAGGTATGGTGACTGTAGTTACAGTGTCTCTGGGTCTGTAACATGACCAATAAATGGAGCAGAGGCTGCAAAGAGGGGAAGCTCTGTAAAGAGGGAGGAGGAGGAGGCTCTGCCCTACCCACCCAGGGTTTTCCAAGAGCAAAAAGAACAGTGGTCCTAATACCAAGCCCTGGGGATCACCACTGTATACTCCCATTGAGTCTGAACAACAACCTTTCACCACTTCTCTCTGTTTACTGTTCCTTAGCCAATGTTATATCCACACTGTCACTGTCCCTTTACTCCATAGGGTTCGGTTTCCCTAACCTGTCTATTGAATGTCACTTGATCAAACACCTTTTGAAAGTCCATATATATAACTTCAATCACACCACCCTCATCAACCCTCTCCATTGTTTTATCAAAGAACACCATCAAGTTTACCTCACCACCACCTCTCTCCACTCCTCAACTGTTGTTCAATTATCAGACTGATTATCCGACACCCAGTACTGGATGAGCAGAAATTTCCTCCAATTAAATATTGGGAAGACTGAAGCCATTGTTTTGACTCCCCACTCCAACTCTGTTCCCTTGCTATTGATTCCATCCGTCCCCCTATTAACAGTCTGAGATTCAGGCGGTCTGTTTGCAAACTTGGTGTCATATTTGACCACAAAATGTTCTCCCAAATGCATTTTCAGGATATCATTACAACCGCCTATTTCCACCTCAGTAACATTGCCCGACTTCACCCCTGTCTCAGCCCATCTGCTGCTGAAACCTCATTCATGCCTTCGTCACCTCTGGATGTGATTATTCCAACTCACTCCTGGCTTATCTCCCACATTCTACTCTCTGTAAACTTGAGGTCCTCCAGAACTCTGCGAACCGTGTCCTAATTTCCTTTTCAGCTATCACTGACCGACATTGACTCCTGATTAGCAATGTATTTATTTAAAAATTCTCCACCTTGTTTTCCCTCCATGATATCGCCCACATTCTATATGTGTAATATCCTCCAGCCCCACAAACCTTAAAGATATCTGCACTCCTCTCATTCAGGCCTCTTGTGTGTCCCTGATTTTAATTACTCCACCATTGAAAGCTGCACCTTCAGTTGTCAAGGCGGCAAGCTTCTGGAATAATCTCCCTTCAGAGCTCCACCTGTCTGCCTCTGCACCACTCCACTCATTTTCCTTCTTTAGGACACTCTGTAAAACCTACCTCTTTCACCAAGCTGTTGGTGATCTGACCCAATATCTCCATATATGGCTCAGTGTCATACATACAACCCTCTAGTCCCCTGTCACCACTCCTCTATCCAAGGAGGATTGGAAGATTCTGGCCAGTGCCTCTGCTATTTCCACCATCGCTTCCCTCAGCAACTCTCATACATCCCATCCTGACCGGCTAAATGTTCTACTTTATTGTGGTACAAAAGGTATTGGATTGAAAGGGGTTAATTGAACCTGTTTGTTCAGTGACTGTAATTAATGTCATTCTCCATGGAGCCTAATTGTGTCACTGGAGGGTTTCCCTCTTCTGTTAGTAAGGGGTTCCTTTCAATGAGTTATCCCATCGTGTCAGCGGCAGTATCATCACCGACACTAACAGGGATCAGCACCTCCAGCGAGAGTAAGGGAGAGGATAGATCAGAATCTGAGAGCAATAGATTGGAATGTTACAACAATGGGTCAGAATCTGAGAACAATCGACTGGGATGTTAGAACAATGGACAGGAGTTTATCCTCTTGGTTTGATTATCTTACTGTGGATGATTCTTGGATGACATTAGCGGATCGGATCTATTGTGCACTGAGGATGACTCAACATATTTATTATCCCATTCTTGCTATCGTTGGTGTCCCTGGTAAGTCTCTCTATCCAGCTATTAATTCTATAAACCTTGATTAACTGTTTTACTGCTCTTAACAACGGCCACTTCCATAATATCGTCCTCCATGGGAGCCCATTTGCTGCATAAACTCTGATCTGTGCCTTTGTCAAATCTACTATTCAAATGCTGTCCTGGTTACCATCCCTATTACAAACTGCCATAGATAACAGTCTATCCAAAACTCTGCTATCCATATCCTAATGGCACAAAGTCTCGTTCACCAACATCCCTGTGCTCAGTGACATACATTGGTTTTCTGTAGGACAGAGTTTATAGGAAGAAATAAATGGGGTGCGTAAGAAAAATGCCGCAATATTCATGGGCACTTTAATCTACATGTAGATTGGGCAAATCAGGTTGGCAAAGGTAGACTGGAAAATTAGTTCATAGAATTTATTCGTGAAAATTCCTCAGAGAAACACGTTCTGGAGCCAACCAGGAGCAGGCTGATCTGGAACTGGTAATGTGCAGTGAGACAGTATTAATCAAGAACCTTATGGTAAAGGAACTTCTAGGCGACAATGATCATAACATGATAGAATTTCAACGTTCAGATTGAAGAGAAAACTGTGGGCCTAAGACTGTTCTTTTTTTAAAATTAAAGGTAATGATAAGGATATGAAGGCATAGCCAGCCAAAGTGAACTGGGAAACTAGGTTAAAAGTTAGAACAGTAGAGATTCAGTGGCTGACTTTTAAAGAGATACTTAACAACTCTCAGCAAAGATTTAACTGAGTGAGAAAGAAAGACCCTTGGAGAAGGTTGCATCATACGTGGTTAAATAGGGAATTTAAGGATAATATTAAATTGAAAGAAACACTGTCCAAATCTGCCAAGATTAGTGGTTGGTGAAAAGATTGGACAGATTTTAAGAACCAGCAACGAATGACAAAAAAAGGGTAAAAGTAGAGTGTTGGAGAAAGCGAGCTAGTAATGTAAACAGAGAGTACGAGTTTCTACAAATATTTAATTAGGAAAAGAGGAACTAAAGTCAGTGTTAATCCTCGAGTGAGTGCGTTTGGGGAATTAATCATGAGAAACAAGGACATGGAGGAGGGGTTGTGTTGTGTCTGTTATCACTGTAGCAAACTTAGAAAACCTTCCAAAGATACATGAATCAAGAGGCAAAAAGGGAGCGAGAGACTTCAAACAATCACCCTATCCAGAGAAAATGTACTGATAAAACTATGACAACGAAAGGCTGACAGGACCCGCCATCCGTGGTTAACTAAAACAGTTAAAGATAGTATCAACCTTAAAAAAAAAACATTTAATTATGCAAAGCTGGGTGGCAGGTCAGAAGATTGAACAGAATATAAACAGCAGCTAAGAACAACTAAAAGATTAATAATGTGGGGACAATTAGTATACGAGAGAAAGCTGGCAAGAAATATAAAGACAGATAGTAAGAGGTTCTAAATATATAAACAGGAAAATAGTTAACAAAGTGAGCGTTGGTCCTATAGAAAGTGAGTCTGTGGAATTAATAATGAATATTAAAAAGTTGACAACTGACTTGTACAGGAATTTTGCATCGGTCCTCACTATAGAGGATACAAGTAACACCCCAGTATTAGCTGTAATCCAGAAATGGAAAGGAGGGAGGAACTCAAGAAAATTACAATCACCAGGGAAGTGGTGCTAAACAAATAGATGGAGCTGCGGGCTGACAAATGCCCAGATCCTGACGGACTTCATCCTACGGTTTTAAAAGGAGTGGCTAGTGAGATAGTTGATGCGTTAGTTTTAATTTTCCAAAGTTCCCTAGATTTGAGGAAAGTTCCGTTAGATTGGAAAATAGCGAACGTAACTCCTTTATTCAAAACGTAAGGGAGACAGAAAGCAGGAAACTACACGCCACTTCGCTTAATATCTCTCTTCGGAAAAATGTTGGAAGCTATTATTAAAGATGTTGCAGCAGGGCATTTAAAACAAATTAAGGTAATCCGGCAGAATCAACAGGATTTTGTGAAAAGGAAATCATGTTTAACCAATTTATTGGAGTTCTTTGAAGAAGTAACATGTGCTGTGGGTAAAGGGGGACTGATGGATGTACTGTACTTAGATTTCCAGAAGGCCATTGATAAGGTGCCACATCAAAGGTTTTTGCAGAAAATAAAAGCTCATGGTGTCGGGGGTAAAATATCGGCATGGATGAAAGATTGGCTAGCTAACAGGAAACAGAGAGTAGGCATAAATGGGCCATTTTCTGGTTGGCAAGATGTGATGAGTGGTGTGCCACGGGAATCTGTCCTGGTGTCGCAACTTTTTACAATTTATATAAATGACTTGGATGATGGGAGTGAAAAAATGGTTGCCAAATCTGCTGATGACACAACGATAGGTAGGAAAATAACTTGTGAAGAGGACATAAGGAGGCTGAAAAGGTATATAGATAGGTTAAGTGAGTGGGCAAAGATCTGACAAATGGAGTATAATGCGGGAAAATGTGACATTGTCCATTTTGGCAGGAAGAATAAAAAAGAAGCATATTTAGATGGTGAAACATTGGAGAGTTCTGAGATGCAGAGCGATCTGGGTGTCCTAGTGCATGAATTACTAAAGGTTAGTCTTTAGGTTCAGCAAGTAATTAGGAAAGCTAATAGAATGCTATAATGTATTGGAATGGGAATTGAATGCAAAAGTAGGGAGGTTGTGCTACAGTTATGCAGAAAATTGGTGAGACCACATCTGGAGTACTGTGTACAGTATTGGTCTCCTTATTCAAGGAAGGATGTAAATGTATTGGAAGCATTCAGAGAAGGTTGACCAGACTAATACCTGGAATGGGCAGTTTGTCTTATAAGAAAAGGTTGGAAAGACTAGGCTTGTATCCACTGGAGGTTAGAAGAGCAAGAGGCGACTTGATTGAAGCATATGAGATACTGAGGGATCTTGACAGGGTGGATGTGGGAAGGATGTTTCCCCTTGTGGGAGAATCTAGAACTCGGGTTCACTGTTTAAAAATAAGGGGTCGCCCATTTAAGACAGAGATGAGGAGATTCTTTTTTCTGAGGGTCGTGAGTCTTTGGAACACTCTTCCTCAAAAGGCAGTGGAAGCAGAGTCTTTGAATATTTTTAAAGCCGATGTAGATAGATTCTTGATTAGCAAGTGGGTGAGTGGTTATTTGGGATAGGTGGGAATGTGGATTGAGGTTACAATCAGATCAGCTATCATCTTATTGAATGGCGGAGCAGGCTTGAGGGGCCAAGTGGCTTACTCCTGCTTCTAATTCGTATGTTTGTATGTTCGTATGTCAAGTCCCCAATATTAAAGGCCTGCATCCTAGGGCCTTAAAGTATGTGGCTGCAGAGATAGAGGAGGCATTGATTAAAATCTTCCAAAATTCCTTAGATTCGGGAATGGTCCCAGCGGATTGGAAAACAGAAAATGTAACAGATTTATTCAAGAAAGGAGGGAGACAGAAAACAGGAATCTATAGGCCAGTCAGCCTAAAATCTGTCATAGAGAAACTGCGAGAATACAGTAAGAATGAGTTTGTAGCAGCACACCTAGAAAATCATCATGGGACTAGACAGAATCAACATGGTTTTGTGTAAGGGAAATCATATGTAACTGTTTTATTAGAGCTCTTTGAGGAAGTAACAAGCAAGGTGGATAAAGGGGCACCTGGAGATGTGGTATACTTGGATTTCCAAATGCATGATGTAGGGGGTAACATATTGGCATGGATAAAGGATTCGTTAGCTAACAGGAAACATAGACTAGGGATAAATGGGTCTTTTTGCGTTAGCAAACAGTAACTGGTGAAGTACTACAGGGATCAGTGTTGGGGCCTCAAGTATTTACAATCCATATCGATGACTTGGATGAAAGAACAAGATGTGTGGTAGCTAAATGTGCCGATGACCGCAAGATGGGAAGGAAAACGGGTTGTCAAGAGCAGGTAAAGAATTTCCCAAATGACACAAATAGGTTAAAGGAGATTGGCAAAAATTTGGCAGGTGGAGTAGAATGTGGTATGATGTGAACTTGTCCACTTTGGCAGGAAGAATAGAAAAGCAGTATATTATTTAAATGTAGAGAGATTGCAGAACTCGGTGGTACAGAGGGATCTGAGTGTCCTGGTACAGGAATCAGAAAGAGTTAGTACACAGGGACAGCAAGTGGAATGAAAGAGGAAGGCAAATGGAATATTAGTGTTTATTGCAAAGGGAATCGTGTATAAAAGTGGGGACGTTTTACTGCAGCTATGCAGGACATTGGTGAGAACTCATCAGGTTTACTGTGTACAGTTTTGTTCGTCTTATTTGATAACAATGATATAACTACGTTTGAAGCAGGTAAGACAAAGTTCACTTGATTCATTCAGCGAATGAAGGGTTTATTTTATGAAGGAAGATTGAAAATTTGGACTATAGTTTGAAAGAATAAGAGGTGATCTGAGTGAAACATGTAATATCCTGAGTGGACTTGATAGAGTCGAAACCGGGAGGATGTTTCCGGTTGTGGGGGAGACTGGAACTAGGGGATAAAGATGATAATAAGAGTTCAGCCATGTTCATCCATGATCCGAACGAATGGTGGAGAAGGCTCAAAGGGCCGAATGGACTACTCCTGCCCCTGGGACCCATTTTACTACGTCCAGTAACACCTCAATTTTAATATTGTCACTCGTGTGATCAAATCCCTCCATGTCCTCACCCCTCTGATTATCCCAATCCCCTGTCCATTTCCAATATTCCTGTAACTTGAACATTTTCAAGTCTTTTTCTAATTCCCTTTTTAAAGTGAGTTTATTTCACCTCTCGATGTGATTATTCCAACTCACTCCTGGCTGATCTCCCACATTCTACTCTCTGTAAACTTGAGGTTCATCCAAAACTCTGCTGCCCATGTCCTAATTCCCTGTTCACCTATCACTGACCTACATTTACTCCTGACTTAGCAATGATTTTATTTTAAATTTCTCCACCTTGTTTGCCCTCCATGACATCGCCCCCACCCTATATCTGTAATATCTTCCAGCCCCACAACCCTTAAATATATCTGCACTCCTCTCCTGCAGCCCTCTTGTGTGTCCCTGATTTTAATTACTTCACCATTGGAAGCTGCACCTTCGGTTGTCTAGGCCCCAAGCTCTAGAATAATCTTCCTACAGATCTCTACCGCTCCGCCTCTCCACTCACTTTCCTTCCTTAAGACACTCCTTGAAACCTACCTCTTTAACCGAGCTGTTGGTCATCTGACCCAATATCTTTATAAATGGTTCCGAGTCATACATTGTTTCATAATGCTCCTGTGAATCATTTTCGGATGTTTTATGACAAAGGCACTATATAAAATGAGTTGCTGTTGTTGATGTTTGCTGGACTTTTTTCTTTTTTGCATTCGCATATCCGTGCTGCTAGCCTGTTATTATCCCATGTTTCTACGTGTAATGAATACTTTTTTCCTGCTTGTGACCGCCCGAAATTTCCCCACCAGCGAGGTTAGACTGATTGGTCAGTAATTACAGTGTTTACTCCATCTGTCCCTTTTTAAACAGGGAGTAACAATTACAACCCTCCAGTCCCTTCTCATAACTCCCATAGCCAAGGAGGATTGAAAGGTTCTGGCCAGTGCATCTGCTATTTCCACCTTTCCATCCCTCAGCAACCCTCACACGTCCAATCCAGACCAGGTAAATGTTCTCCTTCATTGTGGTGCAAAAAATGTTGGATTGAAAGAGGTTAACTGAACCTATTTGTTCAGTGACTGTAATTAATGCCTGTCCCCATGGATGCTACTTGTGTCACTGGAGGGTTTCCCCCTTCTATCAATAGAGGGACTTCTTTCAATGTGTCACCCCACAATATCAGCGGGAGTATCATCCGGGGCACAAACAGTGATCAGTGGCTACAGAGAGACGGAGGGAATAGATCAGAATCTGAGAACAATAGATTGCAATGTCACAACAATGGATCATAATCTGAACAATAGATTGGAATGTTCCAACAATGGGTCAGAATCTGAGAACAATAGATTGGAATGTTACAACAATGGGTCAGAATCTGAGAACAATAGATTGGAATGTTACAACAATGGGTCAGAATCTGAGAACAATAGATTGGAATGTTACAACAATGGGTCAGAATCTGAGAACAATAGATTGGAATGTTACAACAATGGGTCAGAATCTGAGAACACTAGATTGGAATGTTACTGCAATGGGTCAGAATCTGAGAACAATAGATTGGAATATTCCAACAATGAACAAAGAACAGTGTTAGCGGGAATGAATCTAGAACAATCACTTGACACTCAGGTCTGCTCCAATGTCAAACAGTTTATTTTGTTATGCCGGCGGGGAGCAGGTTACTGGGCTGTCCAGATGCCTCTCCATTGAACAAAGGAAAATCATCCATACTTATACATTTTCAAACAGTTACTCAGCCCATCCCGGCCGGACATGGTCCAATCACAACGATTATATACATTGATTATTAGAGCCAATAGAAGCGGTTACTAGGCATAGAGGGGCTGCATGAACGGCCCACACACAGATAGGGGATTATTCATGATGTTTTCCATACCCCATTATCTTCACCTCGTTACCGGCCCATACACAGATAGGGGATTATTCATGATGTTTTCCATACCCCCTTATCTTCATCTCGTTACCGGCCCATACATAAACAGGGGATTATTCATGATGTTTTCAGCTCTTTACAGGCTAGCACCTTTGTCAGCATTCCACAAGGGCATCTGCTTTTCATTTTAATTAGCCTTTTGTTTGAGAATGGATTACTCAGCTCCTGTGGAATGTGGCCAAGTTAACTGAGCCCCATGGTTCTTTGCAACCTCCTCACTGTTCACTAATATTATATGGTACTGGTTACTCAAATAATAATTAAACATTATGATATTTATGGCAGGTGTCTCTGCGCTTGGGAATACCCTACAACAAACAGGAACAGGCCATTCGGCCCTTCAAGCCTGCGCCGATCTTGATGCCTGTCTGAACTAACACTTTCTGCACTTCCGGGGCCCATATCCCTCTATTCCCTTCCTATTCATGTATTTGTCAAGATGTCTCTTAAACGTCGCTATCGTATCTGCTTCCACCACCTCCCCTGGCAGCAAGTTCCAGGCACTCACCACCCTCTGTGTAAAAAATCCTGCCTCGCACATCACATAGAACATAGAACATAGAACATACAGCACAGAACAGGCCCTTCGGCCCACAATGTTGTGCCGA
Source organism: Heterodontus francisci (assembly GCF_036365525.1). Taxonomy (NCBI): domain Eukaryota; kingdom Metazoa; phylum Chordata; class Chondrichthyes; order Heterodontiformes; family Heterodontidae; genus Heterodontus; species Heterodontus francisci. Next base: position 11,922 of record NW_027142039.1, read on the forward strand.
TCCTTTGTCCTCTGTCAAGGACAATTTAATCTATACCCCATCATTCTCCTTTATCCATATACCTATCCAAAAGCCTTTTGAAAGTCCCTAAAGTTTCTGACTCAACAACTTCCCCGGGCAAGGCATTCCATGCCTCGACCACTCTCTGGGTAAAGAACCTTCCCCTGACATCCCCCTTATATCTCCCACCCTTCACCTTAAATTTATGACCCCTTGTAACGCTTTGCTCCACCCGGGGAAAAAGTTTCTGACTGTCTACCCTATCTATTCCCCTGATCATCTTATAAACCTCTATCATGTCACCCCTCATCCTTCTCCTTTCTAATGAGAAGAGGCCTAGAATGTTCAGCCTTTCCTCGTAAGACTTATTCTCCATTCCAGGCAACATCCTGGTAAATCTCCTCTGCACCCTCTCCAAGGCTTCCACATCCTTCCTAAAATGAGGCGACCAGAACTGCACACAGTACTCCAAATGAGGCCTTACCAAGGTCCTGTACAGCTGCATCATCACCTCACGGCTCTTAAATTCAATCCCTCTGCTAATGAACGCTAACACCCCATATGCCTTCTTCACAGCCCTATCCACTTGAGTTGCAACTTTCAACGATCTATGCACATAGACCCCAAGGTCTCTCTGCTCCTCCACATGCCCAAGAACCCTACCGTTAACCCAGTATTTTGCATTCATGTTTGTCCTTCCAAAATGGACGACCTCACACTTTTCAGGGTTAAACTCCATCTGCCACTTTTCAGCCCAGCACTGCAACCTATCCAAGTCCCTTTGCAGACGACAATAGCCCTCCTCGGTATCCACAACTCCACCAATCTTTGTATCATCTGCAAATTTACTGACCCACCCTTCGACTTCCTCATCCAAGTCGTTAATAAAAATCACAAACAGGAGAGGACCCAGAACTGATCCCTGCGGCACGCCACTGGTAACTGGGCTCCAGGCTGAGTATTTACCATCTAAGACCACTCTCTGCCTTCTATCAGTTAGCCAATTCTTAATCCAACTGGCCACATTCCCCACTATCCCATGCCTCCTGACTTTCTCCATAAGTCTACCATGGGGGATCCTTATCAAATGCCTTACTAAAATCCATGTACACCACATCCACTGGTTTACCCTCATCCACTTGCTTGGTCACCTGCTCAAAGAATTCAATCAGGCTTGTGAGGCAAGACCTACCCCTCACAAAACCGTGCTGACTGTCCCGAATCAAGCAGTGTCTTTCCAGATGCTCAGAAATCCTATCCCTCAGCACCTTTTCCATCAACTTGCCTACCACCGAAGTAAGACTAACTGGCCTGTAATTCCCAGGGTTGTTCCTATTCCCTTTCTTGAACAGGGGCACAACATTTGCCACCCTCCAATCACCTGGTACCACCCCCGTCAGCAGAGAAGATGAAAAGATCATTGCCAGCGGCTCTGCAATTTCATCCCTTGCTTCCCATAACATCCTTGGATATACCCCGTCAGGCCCGGGAGACTTGTCTATCTTCAAGTTATTCAAAAACCCCAACACATCTTCCCTCCTAACGAGCACTTCCTCGAGCTTACCAGTCTGTTTCACACCGTCCTCTTCAGTAATACACCCCTTCTCATTCGTAAATACCGAAGAGAAGTACTCATTCAAAACCTCACTTATCTCTTCCGGCTCAACACACAGTCTCCCGCTATTGTCCTTGACCGGACCTATGGTCCCCCTAGTCATCCTCATATTTCTGACATACGCGTAAAAGGCCTTGGGGTTTTCTTTTATCCTACCCGCCAAGCATTTTTCATGCCCTCTCTTAGCTCTCCTAATCCCTTTCTTCAGATCCTTCCTGGCCATCTTGTATCCCTCCAGAGCTATGCCTGTGCCCTTTTTCCTCAACTTTATATACGCATCCTTCTTCTTCCTAACAAGACTCTCAACCTCTCTTGTCAACCACGGTTCCCTCACATGACCATCCCTTCCCTGTCTGACAGGGACATGCTTATCAATGGCCCCTACTATCTGCTCCTTGAAAAAGTTCCACATTTCGACCGTGCCCTTCCCTGCCAGCATATGCTCCCAACTTATGCTCCTCAGTTCCTGCCTGACAGCATCATATCTACCCTTCCCCCAATTGTAAACCTTGCCCTGTTGCACATACCTATCCCTCTCCATTACCACAGTGAATGCTACAGAATTGTGATCACTATCTCCAAAGTGCTCGCCCACCAACAGCTCTATCACTTGCCCTGGTTCATTACCTAGTACCAAATCCAATATTGCCTCCCCTCTGGTCGGGCAGTCTACATACTGAGTCAGAAAAGCTTCCTGGACATACTGCACAAACACTACCCCATCCAAACTATTCGATCTAAAGAGTTGCCAATCAATATTTGGGAAGTTGAAATCCCCCATAATTACTAACCTGTGACTTCTGCTCCTTTCCAAAATCTGTTTCCCAATCTGCTCTTCCACCTCCCTGCTGCTATTGGGGGGCCTATAGAAAACTCCCATCAAGGTGACTGCTCCTTTCCTGTTCCTGACCTCAACCCACAGTGCCTCAGTCGGCAGATCCTCCTCGAAAATTCTTTCAGCAGTTGTTACACTATTTCTAACTAACAATGCCACCCCCCCACCTCTTTTACCACCATTCCTAATCTTATGAAAACATCTATAACCAGGTACCTCCAAAAACCATTCCTCCCCCTCACCTATCCACGTTTCAGTGATGGCCACAACATCGTAGTCCCAAGTGCCCATCCACGCCTTCAATTCACTCACCTTATTCCTGATGCTTCTTGCGTTGAAGTATACGCACTTTAACCCTTCTCCGTGCCCATCTGTCCTCTGTGACAGTGCTACCTTCCCCAATACCTCACTACACTCTTTGTCTTTCTGAGTGGACCCACTGGTCCCTGGATTACAAGTCCGGTTCCCATCCCCCTCCCAAACTAGTTTAAACCCTCCCGAACAGTACTAGCAAACCTCCCTCCCAGGATATTGGTGCCCCTCTGGTTCAGATGCAGCCCGTCCTGTTTGAACAGGTCCCATCTTCCCCAGAATGCAGTCCAATTATCCAAGAACTGGAAGCCCTCCCTCCTACACCATTCCTGCAGCCACGTGTTCAGCTGTGCTCTCTCCCTATTCCTAGCCTCACTATCACGTGGCGCCGGCAACAAACCAGAGATAACAACTCTGTCCGTCCGAGCTTTCAGCTTCCAGCCTAACTCCCTAAACTCACTTCTAACATCTGTGCCACCCTTCCTTCCTACGTCGTTGGTGCCAATGTGCACCACGACCTCTGGCTGCTCCCCCTCCCCTTTAAGGATCCTGAAGACGCGATCACAAACATCACGGACCCTGGCACCAGGGAGGCAACAAACCATCCGTGCGTCTCGCCTGCGCCCACAGAACCGCCTGTCCGTACTCCTCACCATCGAGTCCCCGATGACTAGTGCTCTCCCATTCTCCCTCCTTCCCTTCTGAGCCACAGTGCAGGACCCCGTGCCAGAGGCCCGGTCACTGCAGCCTGCCCCCGATAGGCCGTCCCCCCCAACAGTATCTAAAACTGTATACTTGTTGTTGAGGGGAACGACCACAGGAGATCCCTGCACTGACCTCTTCCCACCTCTAACTGTTACCCAGCTGCCTTTGATTTGTGGAGTAACGACCTCCGTGTAGCTTCTATCTATCAACCCCTCAGCTTCCCGAATGATCCTCAGTTCATCCAGCTCCAGCTCCAATTCCCTAACACGGTCTGATAGGAGCTGGAGACGGATGCACTTCCAGCAGGTGAAGTCGGCAGGGCCACCGGAGGTTTCCCTCACCTCGAACATTCTGCAGGAGGAGCAATACACTACACTGGCTGCCATTTCTTTTATTCAATTACCCCTTAGTTAAGTACAACTATAGATATTAACAAAAACAGTAAATAGCTTACCTGCTCAGTCCTTTTTGGTTAGAGGAGGAGGGTAAAAAGGGTATTATTATTAGGTTAGAGGAGGAGGATGGGTGGAAGACACTACATGTGTAGTGGCTCGGGTTTACTCAGCTCCGCACCTTTAAGGAAAATACCTACCCAGGAGTCCTCGCTGCCGACCAGCTTCCGGTTCCTCCGGCGCCAAAAGAAACTCAAAGACAAGGAAAACAGTAAGTAAAACAGTAAGTACTTACTTTTAAAACACAGCTCCTGATGCCTTCACTCACCCACCGAAGAGTCGCTACCTTCTCCTGCTGCTCCGCCGGGAAATGAGGCCGAGTCCACGGAGCTCCGCACCTTTAAGGAAAATACCTACCCAGGAGTCCTCGCTGCCGACCAGCTTCCGGTTCCTCCGGCGCCAAAAGAAACTCAAAGACAAGGAAAACAGTAAGTAAAACAGTAAGTACTTACTTTTAAAACACAGCTCCTGATGCCTTCACTCACCCACCGAAGAGTCGCTACCTTCTCCTGCTGCTCCGCCGGGAAATGAGGCCGAGTCCACGGAGCTCCGCACCTTTAAGGAAAATACCTACCCAGGAGTCCTCGCTGCCGACCAGCTTCCGGTTCCTCCGGCGCCAAAAGAAACTCAAAGACAAGGAAAACAGTAAGTAAAACAGTAAGTACTTACTTTTAAAACACAGCTCCTGATGCCTTCACTCACCCACCGAAGAGTCGCTACCTTCTCCTGCTGCTCCGCCGGGAAATGAACCTCTAACCTTTGCCCCTAGCACCTTAAACCTATGTCCCCTAGTAACTGACTCTTCCACCCTGGGAAAAAGCTTCTGACTATCCACTCTGTCCATGCTGCTCATAACTTTGTAAACCTCTATCATGTCGCACCTCCACCTCCGTCGTTCCAGTGAAAACAATCCGAGTTTTTCCAACCTCTCCTCATAGCTAAGGCCGTCCAGACCAGGCAACATCCTGGTAAACCTCCTCCGTACCCTCTCCAAAGCCTCCACGTCCTTCTGGTAGTGTGGCGACCAGAATTGTACACAATATTCTAAGTGTGGCCTAACTAAGGTTCTGTACAGCTGCAACATGACTTGCCAATTTTTATACTCTATGCCCCAAACGATGAAAGCAAGCATGCCGTATGCCTTCTTGACTACCTTATCCACCTGCGTTGCCACTTTCAGTGACCTGTGGACCTGTACGCCCAGATCTTTTTGCCTGTCAATACTCCTAAGGGTTCTGCCATTTACTGTATACCTTCCACCTGCATTAGACCTTCCAAAATGCATTATCTCACATTTGTCTGGATTAAACTCCATCTGCCATTTCTCCGCCCAAGTCTCCAACCGATCTATATCCTGTTGTATCTTCTGACAATCCTCATCATTATCCGCAACTCCACCAACCTTTGTGTCGTCCACAAACTTACTAATCAGACCAGCTACATTTTCCACCAAATCATTTATACATACTACAAACAGCAAAGGTCCCAGCACTGATCCCTGCGGAACACCACTAGTCACATTCCTCCATTCAGAAAAACACCCATCCACTGTTACCCTCTGTCTTCTATGACTGAGCCAGTTCTGTATCCATCTTGCCAACTCACCTCTGATCCCGTGTGACTTCACCTTTTGCACCGGTTTGCCATGCGGGACCTTGTCAAAGGCTTTACTAAAGTTCATATAGACAACATCCACCACCCCTCCCTCATCAATCATCTTCGTCACTTCTTCAAAAAACTCAATCAGATTAGTAAGACACGACCACCCCTTTACAAAACCATGCTGTCTCTGGCTAATAAGTTCATTTGTTTCCAAATGGGAGTAAATCCTGTCCCGAATAATCCTCTCTAATAGTTTCCCTACCACTGTCGTAAGGCTCACCGGCCTGTAATTTCCTGGATTATCCTTGCCACCCTTCTTAAACAAAGGAACAACATTGGCTATTCTCCAGTCCTCTGGGACCTCACCTGTATCCAATGAGGATGCAAAGATTACTGTCAAGGCCCCAGCAATTTCTTCCCTTGCCTCCCTCAATTCTAGGGTTGATCCCATCAGGCCCTGGGGACTTATCTACCTTAATGCTTTGCAAGACACCCAACACCTCCTCCTTTTGATAATGAGATGACTGAAACTATCTGCACTCCCTTCCCTAGGCTTATCATCCACCAAGTCCTTCTCCTTGGTGAATACTGATGCAAAGTACTCATTTAGCACCTCACCCATTTCCTCTGGCTCCACACATAGATTCCCATCTCTGTCCTCAAGTGGGCCAACCCTTTCCCTGGTTACCCTCTTGCTCTTTATATATGTATAAAAAGCCTTGGGATTTTCCTTAATGAGTCAGATACTGAACGTTATATTGGAATGTTAAAACAATGGTTCTGAGTCTGAGAACAATAGATTGGAATGTTCCAACAATGGGTCAGAATCTGTGAACGTTAGATTGGAATGTTAGAACAGTGGACAGGAGTTTTTTTCTCGGATCTTTTCATTATTTCTATGTATGATTGACTATCTTTGGCCTCTCGGATATATTGGGCACTGACGGTTATTCAATACATTTACTATCCCATTCTGGCTGTTATTGGTGTCTCTGGCAAGTCTCTCTGCCTCGCCATTAATTCTATCAACCATGTTTAACTAAATTACTGTTCTTGTCATTTACTCTGTCCTACTTTTTCCTGTTATCCCTGATGAATATCTCCAGCTATTAGCTCTCTCAACCATTGCTAACTATATTGCAGGTCTTGTAATTTACTCTCTCATCTTTGCTGCTGTCGCTGTCTCTATTTCCAGCTATAAGATCTGTAAACGTTGGTTCACTCAAATACCGTTCTTGCAATTTGAATTATGGGAAGACAAAACCATTGTCATTGGTCTCCATTATAAATTCCGTCCACTATCCCAGATCCACTTACCCTGTCCTGGGCAATGTCTGAGGCTCAACCAGACAGTTCTATTTCTGTGTTCTATTTATAACTGAGCTGAGTTCATCTCCTATTCTCTCCATCACCAACCCTGCCTACTACCATCTCTCTAATATCACCCAGCTCCTATTCAGTCCTTCTGCTGCATAGACCCTCATCGGTGCTTTTGTTAAAACACAGTTGATTATTCCAATTCTATCCTGGTCACTCTCCCAGTTATAGACCTCCATAAACCAGAGCCTACCCAGAATTCTGCTGCCTGTATCCTAACTCACACCAAATCGAGATCACCCATCACCCCTGTGTTCACTGATCTACATTGGCTTCCAGTCTGACAGCACCTTAATTTTAATAATCTCGTTCTTGTGTTTGAATCCCTCCATTGCCTCACCCCTCCAATTCGTCCCATTACTTCATATCTTTCGCCTTTAACACGTTTTTTAAAAAATGTTCCTTTTAAAGTGAATTCTTTCCCTCTGTATCTACCCCTGACCATGATTTTCTGCTCTACAGGGCCACTGGGCCAAATGCCACGGAAGCTTGGATCCATAAAATGATGCAATCTGAGCTGCTGTCCGCTTCCAGCATGGCCTGTACAGTCGCCAATTCTGAGCAGGGCTCCAGCCTGGATGTACCATGTGTACGTCTGTAGCAGGAAGTGGCTTCAATGCACCATTCCAGTAGCTTTGATGTATGCCTTTGTTGGTGTGTGAGCATGCCCAGTACATCATGTTGGTGAATGTCCACTATCTTGACAGCAGCCCCTTTACCTTCATTCTGAAGCAGTCAGCTGTTCCCACCATCTTCAGTTCTCCATGCAAAACCAGAAGGTGGCTCATCGGAGATAACGTAAAACCCCTTCTGGAGACAGCTCATGTTTCTACATCCCAAACCACCTCCCGTCGCCAACCAACCTCACGCGATTTACATGTGTATAACGTGAGCAATGAAGTCACCAGGAACATGGTGGAATAGACCATTCGTTTGTTGAAGCAATGCTTCCAATGCCTGAACCGCTCGGGTGTGGGGGGTGGGGGGGGGGGGGGGGGGGTGCCTTCCACTACACACTGGAGCGGTGCCCAAGTTCATGGTGTTCTGCTGCACCCTTCATATCATCACCCTGATTAGGACACAGGCATTGGCACCAGGAATCCGGAGGCCACCTCAGGAGGAGGAAGCAGGGAGGGTATTTCCTGGATGCCTTCCACAGAGACTTGCTGACTGCTCCTATACAGTGCTACCCCAGTGGCTGTAGCTTTTTATATTCATTCATGGAATGTGGGTATCGCTGACTAGGCCAGAATTTATTGTCCATCGTTAGTTGCCCTTGAGAAGGTGATAGTGAGCTGCCTTCTTGGACCACTGCAGGCCATGTAGGGTAGGCGCACCCACAGTGCTGTTAGGAAGGAAGTTCCAGGATTTTGCCACAGCGAAAGTGAAGGGATGGTGATATATTTCCAAGTCACGATGGTGTGTGACTTGGAGGGAAATGTGCAGGTGGTGGTGTTCCCACGCATCTGCTGCCGTTTTCCTTTGAGGTGGTGGAGGTCGCGAATTTGGAAGGTGCTGTCTAAGGAGGCTTGGTGAGTCGCTGCTGGTCATCTTGTAGATGGTACACACTGATGTCACTGTGACTGGTGCTGGAGTCATGGAGTCATTTATGGTACAGATTGAGACCATGCTGGCTCTCTGCAGAGTAATCCAGTCAGGCCCATTCCCCCACTCAATCCCTGTGTTCCTGCAAATTTTTTTCCTTCAACTGTCCATCCAGTTTCTTCGGGAAATCATTGATCATCTCTACCTCCACCACTATTGTGGGTAGTCAGTTCCAGCTCATTACAAATCACTGCGTAGAACAAAAAACAAGTTCTTGTTCAGATTCCCCCGGCACTTCTTGTCAAATCCTTCAATCTGTGTCTCTAGTCCTTGTACTATTCGTTAATACGGACAGTTTTCCTTTTCTAATTTATCAAAGCCTGTCATAATCTAGTACACCTCGATTAAATCACCCTTCAATCTCCTTTGTTCCCCTTCGAACAAAGGCACATTTTCCAATCTTACCTTGTAACTAATCCTCCTCCCCCTTCCCTAGATCCATTCTGGTAAACCTCCTCTGTACCCTCTCAAGGAGACTCACACCCTTCCCAAAGTGTGCTGACCAGAACTGGACGCTATATTACATTTGGAGCCTAACCACTGTTCTATAAATGTTCAGCATAACTTCCCTGCTTTAGTACTCAATGCCTCTGTTTTAAACCCAAATCCCATTTGCTTTGCTGTCAATTGTCAATATGTCCTGTTATCTTCACAGATTAATCCACCCGCAGGTTTCTCTGTTCCTCAACACTCTTTAGAACTGTGATATTAGTCAATACAGCTATTCTATTCCGACTGACAAAATGCATCACCTCACACTCCTCTCTATTAAATTCCATCTGTCAGTTGTCTGCCTATCAGTGTCCTGTTGCAGGTGGTTCATATCATCCTCACTCTTTGCTCTTCCTCCAAATTTGGTGTCATCGGAACATTTTGAGATTGTACTCATGGGACAATGGCCGCCCTGCGTTCCATCCCACCCCAATCCCTCAACCCAAACCTTCTGATTGTTTTTATTCTTCCATGGATTTGTGTCTCACTGTCAAGACTAGCATTTTCTGCCCATCCCGATTTGCCTTTGAACTGAGTGGCTTGCTCGGCCTTTTCAGAGTGCAGTTAAGAGTCAACCACATTGCTGTGGGTCTGGAGTCGCATGTAGTCCAGACCAGGTAAGGACAGCAGATTTCCTTCCCTAAAGGATATTCATGAAGCAGATGGTTTTATACTTTCCAATGATAACCCAAAACTGCCAGCTTCCCAGTCACAGCAGCTCCAGGAGACTGAGAGAGAGCAGCAGCACAGCACTGATGGTGAAGTCCCATCACTAGGTCTGATACTCACAGTCACCAGCTCAAATATTAACACTGCGTGTACCTTCGAGGCTGGTGTAGAGCCGGAATCTGCACGTGGTGAGTCATAGTATCATAGGATTGTTGGAGCACAGAAGGAGGCCATTCGTCCCTTTGTGTCCGTGCTGGATCTCTGTGAAAATCAAGCAGCTCCTCCCACTGCCCCTGCCTTTTCCCAAAGACATTTTTTTTATCTTCAGATACTTATCCAATTACCTTTTGAAAATTACGTTTGAATTTGCCTCCACCACACTCTCAGGCAGGTCATTCCAGATTCTAACCACTCACTGTGTTTATCCTCATGTCACCTTTAGTTCTTCTACCAATCACCTTAAATCAGTGTCCTCTGGTCTTGATCCATCCACCAATGGGAACAGTTTCTCTCTATCCACCCTGTCCAAACCCCACATCATTTAAAACTCTTCTGTCAAATCTCATCTTCACCTTTTCTTCAAGCAGAACAGCCCCAGCTTCCCCAATCTATCTGTATAACGGAATTCCTCATCCCTGGAACCATTCCCGTAAATCTTTGCTGTGCCCTCTCTAATTCCTTTGCAACCTTCCTAAACTGAGGTGTCTAGGCCTGGACTCAATACTCCAGTTGAGACTGAGGCTGTGTTTTATAACGTTTCATCATAACATCCTTGCTATTGTACTCTCTGTCTCTGTTTATTAAAGCCAGGATTCTGCATGCCTTACTAACTGCTTTCTCAACCTGCCTGCCACCTCCAACAATAGGATCACGTATACCCCTCAGGTCTCTCTGCTCCTGCATACCCATTAGAATTTGATCCTTTATTTTCACTTGCTTCTTCACGGTCTTGCTACCAAAACGAAACACTTCACATGTCTCCACATTAAATTTTATCTGCAATGTGTCCTCCCATTCTACCTGCCTGTCTCTGTCCTCTTGAAGTCTATCATATCCTCCTCTCTGTTCACAATAATGCCGAGTCTTCTGTCAGCTGCAAATTTTGAAATTGTTCCCTCTAGACTGAAATACAGGTCATTAATGTAGATCAAGAACAGCAGTGGCCCTATCCTGACCCCTGGGGAACACCACTATAAACGTTCCTTCAATCTGAGAAATAACTTCACCACTACTCTCCATTTAACATGTCTCCAATTTCAGCATTCACAGCCAGCAGCAGCAGCCTCCTGTGATTCAGTGCAGCTTCCTTTTTAAGAGGGACAGACTGCCTTAAAGAGCTGAATTCTGGCTGCAAAATGAGCCATCCACACACACAGTTAAGCCCCTGTTAAGCGTGCAGACAGACGGCAGCGTGGGTCACCCTGGGCGGCATGTAGATTTCATGGAAATGTTGAGGCCGCAGGAAGTTTGTGTGTCACTTGCCTCAACAAGAACGGGCACGGGAAGATCATGAACCATCTGCCCAAAAAAAGACACAAATCTGATTTTGTCACTCTTTCTAGTTCCCTTTCACTATTTCACCTTCTCTCTCTCTCTGTCTCTCTCTCTCTTCGCTCTCTGTGTCTCTTGCTCATAAAATCAGAGATTGCTGCAGCACAGAAGGAGGATATTGGGCCCATTGTGTGAGTGCTGTCTCTTTGAAAGAGTTATCCAGTTAGTTCCTCTCCCCTCCTCTTTCCCCAGACTCCTGCTTTGTTTCCCTTTCAAGTATTTGTTTAATTCCCTTTTGAAATATATTATTGAATCTGCTTCCACCATGTTTTCAGGCAGTGAATTCCAGATCCCAACAACTCGCTGTGCAAGAAAATTCTCCTCATTTCACCTCTGGTTCTTTGTCAATTACCTTCGATCCGTGTCTTAATACTGCACTTTCTGACACTGGAAACAGTTTCACATTAATTACCCAATCAAAACCGATCTATATCCTGCTGTATCCTCTGACAATATTCATCACTATCCGCAACTCCGCCAACCTTTGTGTCATCTGCAAACTTACTAATCAGACCAGCTACATTTTCCTCCAAATCATTTATATATACTACAAATAGCAAAGGTCCCAGCACGGATCCCTGCGGAACACCACTAGTCACATTCCTCCATTCAGAAAAGCGCCCATCCACTGATACCCTCTGTCTTCTATGACTGAGCCAGCTCTGTATCCATCTTGCCAGCTTATCTCTGATCCCGTATGACTTCACCTTTTGTATAAGTCTGCCATGAGGGACCTTGTCAAAGGCTTTACTGAAGTCCATGTAGACAACATCCACTGCCCTTCCTCCATCAATCATCTTCGTCAATTCATCAAAAAACTCAATCAAGTTAGTGAGACACGATCTCCCCTTCACAAAACCATGCTGTCTCTCGCTAATAAGTCCATTTGTTTCCAAATGGGAGTAAATCCTGTACCGAAGAATCCTCTCCAATAATTTCCCTACCACTGACGTACGGCTCACCGGCCTGTAATTTTCCTGGATTATCCTAGCTACCCTTCTTAAACAAAGGAATATCATTGGCTGTTCTCCATTCCTCTGGGACATCGCCTGTAGCCAATGAGGATACAAAGATTTCTGTCAACGCCCCAGAAATTTCCTCCTCTGGGGTAGACTCCATCAGGCCCTGGGGACTAATCTACATTAATGTTTTCCAAGACGCCCAACACCTCCTCCTTTGTGATTTCGACACGACCCAGTCTATCTACACTCCCTTCCCTAAACTCATCATCCACCAAGTCCATCTCTTTGGTGAATACTGAGGCAAAGTATTCATTTAGTCCCTCACCCATTTCCTCTGGCTCCACACATAGATTATCTCCTCTGTCCTTGAGTGGGCCAATCCTTTCCCTTGCTACCCTCTTGTTCTTTATATATGGATAAAAAGCCTTCGGATTTTCCTTAATCCTGTTTGCCAATGACTTATCATAATTTCTTTTAGCCTTCCTGACTCCTTGCTTAAGTTCCTTCCTACTTTCTTTATATTCCTCAAGGGCTTCGTCTGTTCCCAGCCTTCTAGCCCTTATGAATGCTTCCTTTTTGTTTTTTGACTAATCTCACTATATCCCTCGTTATCCAAGGTTCCCGAAACTTGCCAAACTTATCCTTCATCCCCACAGGAACATGCCGGTCCTGGATTCTGATCAACTGACGTTTGAAAGACTCCCACATGTCAGATGTTGATTTCCCGTCAAACAGCCACCCCCAATCAAAATTCTTCAGTTCCTGCCTAATATTGTTATAATTAGCCTTCCCCCAATTTATCACCTTCACCCGAGGACTACTCTTATCCTTATCCACAAGTACCTTAAAACTTATGGAATTATGATCACTGATCCTGAAATTCTCCCCTACGGAGACTTCGACCACCTGGCCAGGCTCTTTCCCCAATACCAGGTCCAGTACGACCACATCCCTAGTTGGACTATCTCCATATTGTTTCAAGAAGCCCTCCTGGATGCCCCTTACACATTCTGCCCCATCCAAGCCCCTAGCACTGAGTGAGTCTCAGTCAATATAGGGGAAGTTAAAATCAGCCATCACAACAACCCTGATACATCTACATCCTTACAAAATCTGTCTACCTATCTGCTCCTCTATCGCCTGCTGGCTGTTGGGAGGCCTGTAGTAAACCGCCAACATCGTGAATGCACCCGTCCTATTCCTGAGCTGTAACAATATTGTCTCGCTGCATGACCCCTCTGAGGTGTCCTCCCGCAGTACAGCTGTGATATTCTCCTTAACCAGTAAAGCAACTCCCCCACCCCTTTCACTTCCCCTCTATCCCGCCTGAATTTCTAAATCCCGGAACATGTAGCTACCAATCCTGTCCTTCCCTCAACCAAATCTCTGTAACAGCAACAACATCATAGTTCCAAGTACTAATCCAAGATCTAAGTTCATCTGCCTTACCTGTTATACTTCTCACATCAAAACAAATGCACTTCAGACCACCAGTCCCGCTGAACTTAGCAACATCTCCCTGCCTGCTCTTCCTCTCAGTCTTACTGGCCTTACTCACTAGTTCCGCTCAGTTATTTCACTTGCTAACCTAGTGCTCCTGTTCCCACCCCCCGCCACACTAGTTTAAACCCTACCGAGTAACGCAGATTTGTTCCTCCACGTCCTTCCCACCAGCTGGTGACCTATAGACAACAAGAAGCAATGTAACTGCAACTTTTTTGCTCCTTCGCTCCACCCATTTAGATTCTGTCCCTGACCCACTCCCCCCTCCCCCCGCCTGGGACATTCTCTCTCTCCAGCACTATAATATTCTCCTTAATCAATACCACCACCCCTATCGCTATTCTTCCTTCTATCATTCCTGAATACCTTGTATCCAGGAATATTTAACACCCAGTCCTGCCTTTCTTTGGGCCAGGTCTCTGTTGTAGCCACAACACCATATTTCCACATGGCAATCTGCACCTATACCTCACCAGTCTTATTCACCACATTCCATGCTTTCACATACATGCACACCAACCCTCACGTAAATGTTATTACTTTCTCCCATTCTCTAACCCCACCTAATAACATTCTGAACCCTGCTGTAGTGCTATCCAACTCTTCCCGTATTCTGTGCACCTTGGAATTCCCATCTGATGTTTTCTCCTGGTTCCCATACATCTGCCAATTTAGTTTAAACCCTCTGCAATAGCACGAACAAATCGCCCCTCAAGGGAATTAGTCTTCTGCTCTGTTCTGGTGTAAATCGTCCGGCCTGTACAGATCCCACATTCTCCATAACTGGTCCCAGTGTCCAGGAATCTAAACCTCCCCGCTTCTGCAGCATCCTTCCAGCCACACATCCATCTGTACTATCCACCTATGTCTCTACTCACTCGCATGGTGTACTGAGAGTAATCCGGAGATTACGTCTTTGAAGTCTTGCTTGCTAACTTCTTTCCCAGCTCCCTGAATTCTGACTGCAGGACAACCTCCCTCTTTCTGCCTCTGTCGTTGCTTCTTATGTGGACCACGACTGCTGGCTGTTCACCCTCCACCTTCAGGATGCTCTGCAGCTGCTGGATGATATCCTTGACCCTGACCCCAGGGAGGGAACACACCATCATGGATACACATCTGCGGCCTCAGAAACCATTATCTATCGAATTTCCTATCACGATCAACATTCCAGTCTTCCCTGTAAACCCCCCCCCCCGCCCCTCTTCCCCCAGTACAGCTGAGACAGCCCTGGTACCATGGCCTTGCCTGTGGCTGCAGTCTCCAGATGAACCATCAGTATTGAATACTGGTTGGAGAGTGAGATGCACTCAGGAGTCTCCTGTGCTACCTGCTGATTCTTCTTGACGTGCTCTCCACAAATTACTCAACCTCACATATATACGACAGTGACATCCATGGTCCCACCATCTGCAGCTTGTACATCATCCCAGAGAGCAGGATGAGGGGGAGGTGAGAGTTAAGAAGGGACATAAGGCAGGAACATAACATCATCCTGAATGCTCTCGCTGATGCCGAATGCTACGGCCTCTGTCACAGCCAGTCCCATGATGTGGAGAATCATCTCCTCCATCAGGCTCAGGGGTGAAGGAATGCCTGGTCCTCGCTGGTTCACTGCTGCTCCCTGTGATTATGGGCCACCTTGTCCTGTAAGAGAGAGGGCAGAATGTCAGTGACTGTGTTGCACTGTGTTTGTGTGATGTGCCTGCCATAGTTGAATAGCTGGAGGTATGTGGAGGCACTGAGAGGTGGGTGTGAGGCTGGTATTAGTGGAAGGTGTGTGAGGGTGAGCTGGGCTATGTGAGGTGTGAGTCCTGAGTGTTAGGGACTGCTGATGGGTCAGTGATGGGGGTGTGGTACATTGAGCAGTGTGAGAGGTTGGTGGTGTTGGGGGTAGGAGATGCCTTTCGGAGATGAATTCACTGACATTGACCACCCGAGTGAGCTCATTAAACTTCTTCTGGATCTTCTGCCAGGTCGTCGGGGCCAGACTTCTTGCATTGACCTCCCTGACCACCTGCTCCCATTCCCTTCGGAGGGCGTTCCTTGAGGGTCTCCATCCCACCCCACAGAAGTATGGCCTCTCTCCTCCTGTCACCCACCATGACTAAGGCCTCCAGCACTACATTCGTGATCCGCAGAGCCCTCTCTCTGTCCTAGTATCCCATTTACCTTGTCTACAATTGCAGCATTCACAGTCAGCAGCAGCAGGCTCCTGTGATTCAGTGCAACATCCCTTTAAGAGGGAAGAACTACCTTTAAGAGCGGAATCCTGGCAAACATCTGCCAGACCCACACAGTCAGGTCCCTCTTGAGCGTGCAGACAGACAGCAGCGCAGTCATGCTCAGGGGCATGTAGAATTCGTGGAAATGTGGAGGCAGCAGGACGTTTGTATGTCACCTGTCAGAATAGGAATGGGTACGGGAAGATCATAACCCCTCTGCCCAAAAGGTGATGCAAACCTGATTTTCTCACTCTTTCTATTTCTCTTTCCCTCTTTCACACTGTTTCTCTCTCTCTCTCTATCTTTCTCCCTCTCTCTTCTCTCTCTGTCAGTTGTTCATAGAATCAGAGATTAATGCAGCATAGAAGGAGGATATTCGGCCCTTTGTCTCAGTGCTGTCTCTTTGAAAGAGCTGTTTAATTCGTTCCTCTCCCCTCCTCTTTCCCCAGATTCCTGTTTATTTTCTTTTTCCTTTTCAAGTATTTGTTAAATTCCCTTTTGAAAGATATTATTGAATCTGCTTCCACCATGTTTTCTGGCAGTGAATTCCAGATCCCAACAACTTGTTGTGTAAGAAAATTCTCCTCATTTCACCTTTGGTTCTTTGTCAATTACGTTCAATCTGTGTCTTATTAACACTGAACTTCCTGACACTGGAAACAGTTTCACATTAATTACCCTATCAAAACCCTTCATGATTCTGAATTCTATTTGAATTCTCCCCTTACCATTCACTGCTGTAAAGAGAACAATCCCAGCTTTTCCAATCTCTCCATGTAACTGAATTCCCAGATCCCTGGTGCCATTCTAGTAAATCACCTCTGTATCTTCACTGAGTCCTTGACATCCTTACCAAAGTGTGGTGATCAGAATTGGACACAATTCTCCAGCTTGGACCTAACCAATGATGTATAAAAATCAGCATTTCCTCCTGAGTTTTATTACTCTTTGCCTCTCTCTCTAACACCAAGGACACTACTTGTTACCTTCAAAGATCTCTGTGTGTACACCCCAGGTCTCTCTAACCCTGCACCTACTTCAAATGGTACCATTTCGTTTATATTGTTCCTCCACATACTTCCTACCCAAATGTCTCACTTCACACTTCACTGAGTTAAATTACATCTGCCATGTTCCTGCCCATTTCACCAGTCAGTCTCTGTCTTCCTCAAGTCTGCTACTATCCTTCTCACTGTTTATTAACATTTCAGAGCTTCCGTCCATCTGAAAACTTTGACATTATCCCCTCTGTACATAAGCCCATTGCATTAACATACAGCAACTGTGATCCCAACAGTGACCCTGGGGAACCCCACTGTGTACTTCCTTCCAGACTGAACAATAACCATTCTCCACTACTCTCTGCTTTCTGTCTCATAGCTAATTTCCTGCATGCTGCCATTGAAATTTTTTTAAAAACTTCCATTTATGTAGCGCCTTCATGACCACTGCATGTCCCAAAGCGGTTTACAATCAATGAGTGCTTATTAAACCCTAGTCACTATTATAATGTAGGAAAGATGGCAGAAAATTTCCACACAGCAAGATCCCACAAGCAGCAATGTTATAATGATCAGATCTTTAACATCCACCCGAGAGGGCAGATGTTGGTTTAATGTTTCATTCGATAGACGGCACATCTGACAGTGCAACACTCCCACAGTAATGTCACTGCAGTGTCAGCCTTGAATCTTGTGATCAAGTCCTGCAGTGACACTTGATCCTAGAAGCTTCTGACTGAAAGGGGAGAGAGCTACAAACTGAGCCACGGCTGACATTGGTCCTTTAATCCCGTGTGTATCTAATTTGGTAACACGGCTGTTATGTGGTACTTTATCAAACACCTGTTTAAAGGATAGGACTATTGGAAAAGTAGAGGCAAGAACAATCATAGAAACATAGAATAGCATTGCACTGAAGAAGGCCATTTGGTCCAACATGTCAGTGCTGGCCCTTTTGAAGATCTTCCCGTTCGTCCCACACCCTGGCTCTTTTTTTTATTCATTCATGGGATTTGGGCATCACTGGCTTGGCCAGCATTTATTGCCCTTGAGAAGGTAATGGTGAGCTGCCTTCTTCAACCGCTACAGTCCATTTGGAGTAGGTAGACCCACAGTGCTGTGAGGAAGGGATTTTGACCC
Organism: Heterodontus francisci; assembly: GCF_036365525.1. Lineage (NCBI taxonomy): Eukaryota > Metazoa > Chordata > Chondrichthyes > Heterodontiformes > Heterodontidae > Heterodontus > Heterodontus francisci. Next base: position 29,968 of record NW_027142039.1, read on the forward strand.
AGCGACAGTGAAGGAAGAGCGATATAGTTCCAAGTCAGGATGGTGTGTGACTTGAAAGGGAACTTGAGGGTGGTGATGTTCCCATGTATTTGCTGCCCTTGTCCTTCTAGTTGGTAGAGGTCGTGGGTTTGGAAGGTGCTGTCGAAGGAGCCTTGGTGCATCGCTGTAGTGCATCTTGTAGATGGTACACACTGCTGCTACTGTGCGTCGGTGGTGAAGGGAGTGAATGTTTGTAGATGGGGTGGCAATCAAGCGGGCTGCTTTGTCCTGGATGGTGTCGAGCTTCTTGTGTTGTAGGAGCTGCACCGATTCAGGCAAATGGAGAGTATTTCACCACACCCCGGACTTGTGCCTTGTAGATGGTGGACAGGCTTTTTGGATTCAGGAGGTGAGTTACTTGCCTCAGGATTCCTAGCCTCTGACATGCTCTTGTAGCCACGGTAATTATATGGGTACTCCAGTTCAGTTTCTGGTCAACGGTAGCCCCTCGGATGTTGATAGTGGGGGATTCAGCGATGGTTATGCCATTGAATATCAAGGGGAGATGGTTAGATTCTCTCTCGTTGGAGATGGTCATTGCCTGGCACTTGTGTGGCACGAATGTTACTTGCCACTTATCAGCCCAAGCCTGGATGTTGTCCAAGTCTTGCTGCATTTCTGCACGGACTGCTTCAGTATCTGAGGAGTCAGGAATGGTGCTGAACATTGTGCAATCATGAGTGAACATCCCCACTTCTGACCTTATTATTGAAGGTAGGTCATTGATGAAGCAGCGGAAAATGGTTGGGCCTGGGACACTACCCTGAGGAACTCCTGCAGTGATGCCCTGGAGCTCAGATGATTGTCCTCCAACAACCACAACCATCTTCCTTTGCACTAGGTATGACTCCAGCCAGCGGAGGGTTTGAGATAATGAGGTAATGAGATCAGGAGCTGAGTGGCTCTAGCAGAACCTAAACTGAGCGTCACTGAGCAGGTTATTGCTAAGCAAGTGTTGTTTGATAGCACTGTCGGTGACACCTTACATCACTTTACTGATGATTGAGAGTAGGCTGATGGGGCGGTAACTGGCCGGGTTGGACTTGTCCTGCTTTTTGTCTGCAGGACATACCTGGGCAATTTTCCACATTGCCAGGTTGCTGCCAGTGTTGTAGCTGTACTGGAACAGCTTGGCTAGGGGCGTGGCAAGTTCTGGAGCACAGGTCTTCAGTACTATTTCCGGAATATTGGCAGGGCCCATAGCGTTTGCAGTATCCAATGCCTTCAGTCGTTTCTTGATATCACGCTGAGTGAATCGAACCCTGAGAAACAGTACTGTCTACTCCCCTCCACTTCCAGTCTGAACAATGACTGTTCACCACTTCTCTCTGCTTTCTGTCCCTGAGTCACTGTCATATCCACACCATCACTGTCACATTAATCCATGTCTTCCATTTCTCATAACAAGTCTATGAAATGTTATTTGTTTACAGGCCTTTTGAAAATCTATATACATAAATGGATATACACGAGTAGGGGCGGAACATGTTGGTATGGTTCTTCATGAATACTTTGTATCTGTCTTCACAAAATGGGGGGACGATGCAGATATTGTGGTTAAGGAGGAGGAGTGTGAATTATTGGATGTGATATACATAGGGAGAGAGGAAGAATTAATGGGATTAGCATCCTTGAAAGTTGATCCATCACCAGGGCCAGTTGAAATGTATCCTAGGCTGCTAAAAGAGGTGAGAAAGGAAATAGCAGAGGGTCTGACCATCATTTTCCAGTCCGCACTGGATACAGTGTAGTGCCAGAGGATTGATGAACTGTTTAAATAGTACCTCTTTAAAAAGGGAGCAAGGGATAGACCGAATAATTGCAGGCCAGTCAGTCTAACCTCAGTAGTGGGCACATTATTGGAACCTATTCTGAGGCAGGATCACGTGTCACTTAGAAAGTCACAGGTTCGTCACGGATAGTGAGCATGGATTTGATAAGGGAAGATATTGTTTGACCAAATTGATTGAATTTTTTGAAGAAGTAGCAAGGATGATAGATGAGGGTAGTGCAGTTGATATGGTCTACATAGATATTGGCAAGGCTTTTGTCAAGATCCCATGTGGCATACCAGTTAAACAAATAAAATCCCATGGAATCCAGGGAAATTCAGCAAGCTGGATACAAAATTGTCTCAGTGACAGGAAACAAAGGGTGATTGTTGACGGGTGTTTCATTGACTTGAGGCCTGTTTCCAGTGGCGTTCCACAGGGCTCAGTACTGGGTCCCCAGCTTTTTTGTAGTATATATTAATGATTTGAACGTAAATGTAGGGGGCATGATCAAGATGTTTCCAGATGGTATACAGATTGGTCTTGCAGTAGATAGCGAGGAGGATAGCTGTATGCTGCAGGAAGAAATTGATGAGAGAAAAGTGACAAATGGAATTCAACCTGGATAAGTGTAAGGTGATGCAATTGAGGAGGTCAAACAAGGCAAAGGGATAGACGATTAATAGGAAAACACTGAGAAGTGTAGAGGAAGTGAGGGACCTTGGAGTCAATGTCCACTGATCCCTGAAGTTAGCAGGTCAGGTCGATAAGGTGGTTAAGAAGGCATATGGAATCCTTTCCTTTATTAGCTGAGGTATAGAATACAAGAGCAGGGAGGTTATGCTGGAACTGTATAAATCATTGGTTAGGTCACAACCTGAGTACTGTGTGCAGTTTTGGTCACCTCATTCACAAAGGATGTAATTTCACGAGAGAGGGTATGGAGGAGATTTATGAGGATGTTGCCCGGACTGGAAAAATGCAGCTATGAATTAAGATTAGATAGGCTGGGGTTGTTCTACTTGGAAGAGAGGAGTTGAGGGGAGATCTGATTGAAATGAGCATAATTTTGTGGGGTCTGGATAGAGTGGAGGTGAAGTAGTCTATTCACCTTAGCAGAGAGATCAGTGACTAGGGGGCAGTGACTTAAAGTGCTTGGTAGAAGGATTAGCGGGGAGTTGAGGAAAAACTTGTTCACCCAAAAATACAAAATTGGCTCAGTGGCAGGAAACAAAGGGTAATTGTTATAATAAAAGCAAAATACTGCAGATGCTGGAAATCTGAAGTAAAAACAAGAAATGCTGGAAATACTTAGCAGGTCTGGCAGCATATGTGGAGGGAGAAGCAGAGATGATGTTTCAGGTCAGTGAAGAAGGGTCAGTGACCTGTAACGCTAACTCTGCTTCTCTCTCCACAGATGCTGCCAGACCTGCTGAGTATTTCCAGCATTTCTTATTTTTATGAAAGTGTAATTGTTGACGGGTATTTTACTGACCGGAGGACTGCTTCCATTGGCATTCCACAGGGTTCAGTCCTGGGTCCCCTGTTTTTAGTGAAGTTCTAGAGCTTACTGCCTGTAAGGATAGTTGAGGCAGAATACCTGCACTCATTCAAAAGGAGTCTGGATGTTAAACTCAAGTGCCATAATCTTCAGGGCTATGGATCAAATGCTGGAAGGTGGGATTAGAATAGGTGGATCATGTATCGGCCGGCACAGACACAATGGGCCAAGTGGCCTCTTTCTGTGTCTTAAATTTTTTATGATTATATTACATGAAACACGCTATCCTCAGTAACACTCACAGTTACGTCCTGAACGAACTCGATCAAGATTATCAGAGATGATTTTCCATTAACCTATCCATGCTACTTGTCATTTATTAACCCATGTTTTTACAAGCAAGATATATTTTTGTGCTGGGTTATGACCTCTAGAATTTTCCAACCACCAACGTGAGACTGATAGTTACAGGGTTTATCCAACCTCTACTTTTTTAAACAGTGTAACATTTACCCTGCAGTCCTCTGGCATCACTCCCATATCCAAGGAGGATTGAAAGATTCTGTCCAGTGCCTCTGTTATTTCCACCATTCCTTCCCTCAGTAACTATCATACATCCCATCCAGACTGGATAAATGTTCTACTTTACTGCGATACAAAATGTGTTGGATTGAAATGTGTTAACTGAACCTGTTTGTTCAGTGACTGTAATTAATGTCAGTCTCCATGGACCCTAATGGTGTCACTGGAGGGTTTCCCTCTTCTATTAAGAAGGGACACCTTTCAATGTGTTATCCGTTAGTGTCAGTGGGCGCAACAACCCCGGCACTAACAGGATTCAGCTGCTGCAGAGAGAGGGAGAGGATAGATCATAATCTGAACAATAGATTGGAATGTTACAACAATGGGTCAGAATCTGAGAACAATAGATTGGAATGTTACAACAATGGACAGGAGTTTATCCGATTGGTTTGACCGTCTTACTGCGGATTATTATTGGATAACATTAGAATGGCGGATCTTTTATGCTCTGAAGACGATTCAATTTATTTACTATCCCATCCTCGCTACTATTGGTGTCCCTGGTAAGTCTCTGTATCCAACTATTGGATTCATAAACCATATTTCACTGATTTAGTGTTCTTGCCATTTAAATCGTGAGAAGACTGAAACCATTATCTTCAGTTTCTGTCACAAACTCCATTCCCTGTCCATGATCTACATCCCCCTCGCTGGCCATTGTCTGAGGTGGAACCAGGAAGTTTACAACCTCTGGTATCTATTTAATGCTGAGCTGAGTTCATCCCCATATTCTCTCCATCCCCAACCCTGCCAATTGTTATGGCCAGGTGAGGAGGGGTCAAAGTCGCTCGGCTTTATTTGATCACAACAGTGTTTGTCTTTTATAAACGGTGAATATGCTTAACGTCTCAGTGAGTCTTTTACATTTTACCTTTCGTATGATGATGAAGGAATTGATTGGACAGGTTCTCTTGAGTTTAAACATGAAAGAGGTGTGTTTATTATACTTAACAATATAAACCCTATCTAAATAAAATCATTAAAATAAATAGAACACATTTATGCGCACACTCACACAGGAATCACACAGAAATACATTACAGAGTGAGAAGTAAATTTGTGGTTGGATTGGAGTCCAGAATAAATATATTTTTTTAAACTAATTCTGTGAGGTTTGACCATTCCGTCGTCTTTCTGCAGAAGTTGTATCCTTGAAGTCTTTTTCTGGTCAATGTGCAGTTTGTGGCTGGTCCACATGGCTCTGGGAATTCTTTGAGGCACACATGTAGGTGGCTTTCTTCCCCTGGTTACTCTGTCTGTAGCAATCTGTAGGCTTGGAGGGCCCATATTCGCATGTGGTTTTCAAATTTGTGATGTTATGTGGAGAGGGAGATGGAGAGAAAGGGAGGGGTGTGGGGGGAACACAGCCCTCCTGCTTCAGCTCATTTTGAATCACTGACTTGTCTGTTTTTGTCCAGGGAAAACTCTCAGCTTTCGCAGGGATAGACAGTCTCCAGTCTGACTCAGTGTATTCGCTGGACTGTTACAATGAGATTCAAGGTTAGGACCTTCTATCTCCCCAGGGCTCAGGATACCAGTATTTACTCTTGGAGGAGTTTGCTCTTTCAAAGTCAATGTGTCAGGATGGCCTTGTATGCCGTGTTCATGAATATAATCTCAGGTAATTCAATCACTGGAGCAAGCCAATGATTTGGGTCCAGGCTCATCAGACATATGTCTCCTGTTGTAGGCTTTAGAATGTGAAAAGGTGTGTCAGATGCCAATTGCGGTGGCCATCTTGGCTGCCAGTTTTTTCAAGGATAACGGCAAGATTTTTTTTCTATTTAAGGTTTACTGCAAGTTTCCAAACTATGAATTAAATTTTATAATTAGGCATATTGTGTGATCTTGATACCGCCACAGCACACGTGGAAAAAATCTGATAACAAGAACATTTCATTGCAGGATTGTGGGAATAAAAAGAAGAAAGCACACATTCATTATCAATAATCACTTCCCAAACTGACATATTAATCTTCGAGTTACTGCAGCTGACATTGTCTGTTAAAGTTGTACTGATTTAATGTTTTGGTGTTTTGTCTGGGATGGTTATGTGTCGGGTTCGACCCTGGACATTGCATCAGCGATTCCATTGTATCTTTTTTTCTCTCCTGCAATGAAGCTTAAACCATTCAGGTTCCTTCACCTTGATAATCTTTCTCCCTAAACCGACAGTGTGTAATAAATTGGTTTTTTTTTAGCCCCTGTGAGGTGTCTGAGATTTCCTCTGGGCCTTTGTTCTTGCTGAGTTCGGCTTTGAAATTGGTGGGTTTGATTAACTTTGGGTTTGGGACCTGATCATTGGGTTCTTCAGTGGGTAGATCCACACTGACCTTACTTTTAGCTTTCTGGTGAGGTACACAAGTGCTGTTTACTTTAGGGTATTTTCCCTTCCCTTTTCCCCCTACTACGGGGACACTCATTTCTCTAACCAGCCCCATGTCCTCTGGGATTTTATGGCTCGCAGGTGGCTGTCCATCTTTCACTGCACTCTCCTGCGACACCTCGACTCGGTGACGCATCTCCCTCACTATTGGCTTGCCTTTTTGGGAACTTTCTTTTGTCATTGCATGTTTCTGTAAATGCTGTTAGCAGACTTTTTAGGTTGCCTCATTGACCTGCATTTAAGAAGGAGAGTGTGTGGTCTAATTTATCTAACATTTCAGGGTTGGCTAATCGGAGAGTAGGGGATTCCAGTTGGGAATCCTCCTGGCCCTCTTCTAACCTGTCCTCACTGTCCTTTTCAATCCTTCCCTCCTGACAGTCTGCCAGATCTATACTTGTCTGTCCCCTCCACAGCCTTTGTTTTTTGCCTTTGGTCTGGAGGGTCATTTAAATAATTTACCTGGCTGTTCCTTTTGCCACTCGATATGGAACTCTGGACTGGGATTTCAGGGATTCACCCTGCAGTGGGAATAGTAACAATACATGATCGCTGGGATGAAATGTTCTGACCTTGGAATTTTGCCTGATTACATTTTCATAGCTGCCTGGGAGGTCCTTAGGTGTTCCTGAGCCATTACACAGGCACTCATGAGCCGCTCCCAGAGCATGGAGATGTAGTCTAACATGGAGGACTCATCCCTGTGTCCCAAAAACTTCTCCTTGATTAGTTTAAGAGGAGCTCTCACCTCGTGTCCATAACGTAATTCAAAGAGACTAAAGTCAGTGGACTCAATGGATATTTTCCTGGTAACCAACAGATGAAATGCCATCCCTTTGTCCCAGTCATGGGGTTACTCATAGCAGTATGGCCTGATCATTGTCTTTAGGGTCTGGTGGTACTGCTCCAAAGCTCCTTGTGACAGTGGGTGGTAGACATTAGCTGGGTTATGTCTAGAATACCCATGACCTTTTCAAAAATACTGGACGTAAAATGTGTGCCCTGATCCATCTGAATCTCAGCAGGCAGCCCAAAACGGGTTAGCTCCTCCACAACTACCTTGGCAGAGATAGTTCTTCGGGGGAATGGCCTCTGGGAATCGGGTCACCACATTCATAATGGTGAGAAGATACTGGTTGTCCCGTTTTGTTTTCAGCAGGTGTCCCACATAATCTACCAGCATTCTGCTGAAGGGTTCCACAAATTCTGGTATGGGAATTAGGGTGAAGGTATTATTGCAGGTTGGGGCTTCCCCACAACATGGCAGGTGTGACCAGTTTTACAGAACTCCACCACATCTTTGTGCAGTTGTGGTCAGTGAAGATGCTGTCTTATGTGGACTTTAAATTTTCATACATCAACATGTACAGTCATTGGAAGTTCGTGGGCCATTAATATTTCTTTAAGGGACCTCAGCGGCACCACTATCTGGTGAAGCACTGTCCACTCTTCATCCGCAGGTCTGTGAGGAGGTCTCAGCTTCCTCACCAGCACCTCAATCTTTAAATAGCAGCACTCTGCAACTCCCTCTACTTCAGTTTTGGTTTGGACAGTCTGTGCTATATTTTAACACTGGGTCGAGTTGTTGAGCCTCAACTAAGGAAGATCTGTTTAACACATCCTTTGTGTTCTCTACCTTCCCAAAGAAGTTTTCAGACAACCAGATAGTAGGGTCATCGTCTCCAGTGTCAGTTCAGCCGCCTCTGATGGGGGTTGTTTAGCCATGGAACGAGTCACCACAGAATCAGGGCGAATGCCAGGGACCTTCTCCTGTAACTGCTCTGTGTCCCTGATCTCTTGTGGTCCCTCCAGAACTTTTGCGGAAGCTGCCACCTTTTCCCTGCCAGATCAATACCCAGGAGCAGGTCCCCATGGCTACTGGTCCTGAAAATAGGTCGCACTCCAAGTGCACCCAATATAAAGGTATGGACATATACTGTCTTCCAATACCATTCGCTAACACTCCTGCATTCACTGCACTCCCCGAGAAAGGTCATGCCTTTTCCCAGCAGAAGGGATTGGTTGGCCCCTTTAGCCCTGAGTATGACTAGGGCTTGCTTACCTCACTGAAGGGGTATGGGGTCACTTTTCCCTTGGATTCAAAATCCTAGTAACGCTCAAGGATTTTGTTAAGTTTTCCCCCACTCTCTGTGGTAGTGTTACTGTGTCTGACTGTTACAGTTAAAGGCACAGCCTGACCTGCTGTGAATTCCATCAGGGCCCGTTTTCCTGCACTGCTCTGGTGGACCCTGAGTAATCCTACAGGTTTTCCCCATCACTTACAGCATTCAACTCGATGGTGGCCTGCCTTACTGCAGTGGAAACACACAGATCATTGGTCATTACTCCTGCTCTCAGTACCGTCCTATTTGGCCTGAGCGTGGGCCCCTGGGTGTACAGATTTTCCTCCTTGCCCGTGGCTGCTCAGGCTCTTATCACCCTCCCACCTTTTATTCCCGGGTTTTTGGGGTGACTAGGGAATGCATTCCCTTTGGGGTTAAGGCCTTGTGTACATGGAAAAAAATCTTCATCCAGAATTGCAACCTTCCTGGCTCTTCGAACCTTTTTTTCCTCTGTGTGGGTTTTAATGGGAGCGGGAGCGAGTTTTTGAACTCCTTGAGAAGGATCACCGCTCTGAGGTTTACATATGTGGGCTGTATCCCGATTTTCCGTATCTGCTAGTCAGAGGCAAACATAAAAGCGGACTGCAAAATCTTCTATAGTTACGTAAAAAGGAAACATTTGGATAAGACATGTATGTGTCTATTACAGGTAGAGTCAGGGGAATTTATAATGGGGATTCGAGAAATCGCAGAGAAGCTAAATGATCACTTTGTGTCTGTCTTCATTGAGAAAGATACAAGAAATCTCCCAGAATTAGAGATCCAAGGGATTAGGGGGAATGAGGAAGTGAAGCAAATTAATATTAGTAAGAAGTTTGTGTTGGAGAAATTAATGGGGTTGAAGGTTGATAAGTCCCCAGGACCTGATATTCTAAATTCCAGAGTGTTGACAGAGGTAGCTATGGAGACAGTGGGTGCATGGGTGATCACCTTCTGGAATGGTTCCAGCATATTGGAAGGTCGCAAATGTCACCCCACGATTTAAGAAGGGAGGGAGAGAGAAAACGGGGTATTACAGATCTGTTAGCCTGACATCAATAGTAGGGAAAATGGTAGAATCTATCATAAAGGATGTGATAAATGGATAATTGGATAAAGATGATCTGATTGGACATAGTCAACATGGATTTATGAATGGGAAATCATGTTTGATGAACCTGTTGTAGTTTTTTGAGGATATTAGTAACAGAATTGATAAAGTGGAGTCGGTGGATGTAGTATATTTGGATTTTCAGATGGATTTTTGATAAAGTCCCCCACAGGAGGTTGGTTAGTAAAATTAAAGCACATGGGATCGGACGTAATATACTGGCATGGATTAAGGATTGGTTAACAAGCATAAAACAGAGAGTAGGAATAAATGGGTTATTCTCACTTTGGCAGGCTGTGACCAGTGGGTTAAGTAAAAAGGAAACATTTGGGTAAGTACTTGGGCCCCATCTGTTCACAATATGTATCATTGATTTAGATGTGGAGACCAGAGTAATATTCCCAAGTTTGCAGATGATACAAAAAGATGTGGGAATGTATGTGCTGTGAGGAAGGTGCAAAGTGGCTTCAAGGGCATTTGGACAGACTTAGTGGGAGGGCAAGAACGTGGCAGATGGAATATAATGTGGAAAATATGAGGTTATCCACTTTGGAAGGTGGAATAGATGTGCAGGGTATTTCTTGAATTGTAAGACATTAGAAAGTGTAGATGTGCAAAGGGATCTGTGTGTCCTTGTCAATAAATCACTGAAAGCTGACATGCAGGGACAGCAAGCACTTAAGAAGGCTAATGGTATGTTAGCCTTTATCACAAGAGAATTTGAGTACAGGAGTGGTGAAGTCTTGCTTCAATTGTAAGCAACCTTGTGAGACCACACCTGGAGTACTGTGTGCAGCTTTGCTCCCCTTACTTTAGGAAGTATATTATTGCCATAGGGGGAGTGCAACGAAGATTCACTAGACTTGTTCCTGGGATGGCAGGACTGTCCTATGAAGAGATTGGGAAAACTGGGCCTGGATTCTCCAGAATTTTGAATTGAAAATGTGAATCTTTGGAATTCTCTACCCCAGAGGGCAATGGAAGCTCAGTCATTCAGTATGTTTGAAGCAGAGATTGACAGATTTCTAAATACAAATGACATAAAGGGATATGGAGATAGTGTGGTAAAAAGGAATTGAAATAGATGATAACCCGTGATCGTTTTGAATGGCGGGGCTGACTAGATGGGCTGAATGGCCTACTCTTGCTCCTATGTTCCGAAGCTGCTTAACTCTTTCAAACTGGAGGCAAGTTCGCTCAGGCTACTTTCGTAGTGTTCCGAATTTTTGGTAGAACGCTTCTGATACTATCTCATATGCACCCTGGATAACACTTTTATTCATTTCATAATCTGATGAACTTTCATCGGGTAACAGTGAATAAGCCTCATGGGCTTTTCCTGTTACTTTGCCTTATAAAAACAGTGTCCAGCTCTCTGCCGCCAATTCAGCTGCTTTGCAGGTTTTTCAAAAGTGATGAAAAATTCTGCCACATCCTCCTCATTGAACTTTAGAATGAACTGGGGTAACTTTAAGAACTCACCACATGGTCCTGAGCTATGGGCAGCTCCTTCACTAGCTGTGCCTTCACTGGGTGTACTGGGTCTTCCTCTAGTTGATTGAGCCGCCTTAACTCCCTTTCCTCCTTCTCCTTCTGGAACACTCTTACTTTTTCCTTTTCTTGACACCCACTCTGCTCTTTCTCGTTCTCTCTGGATTTCCAATTCGAGTCTCTTCTGTTCTAGCTTTACCTTAGCTAACATTATTCTATTTGTTAGTGATTCTAACTCTGTCTGAGTCTTCAGCTTCAAGTGAAAAATGATTGGCCACAGGTCTTAAAATTTCGGGTTTCCTAGCTTTTGGACGGAGAGTAATCCCTAACTGTACAGCTACATTACTCAACTTTTCAACAGAGAGCGATTTTAACCTGTACCGAGTTACTTCACTCTGTATGTAACTCTTTTATGCCAATGTAACTCCTTTATTCAGACATCGAGGGAGACAGAAGGCAGGAAAAATTATGAGGCGCATAGATAGAGTAGAGAACATAGAACATAGAACATAGAACATACAGCACAGAACAGGCCCTTCGGCCCACAATGTTGTGCCGATCCTTTGTCCTCTGTCAAGGACAATTTAATCTATACCCCATCATTCTCCTTTATCCATATACCTATCCAAAAGCCTTTTGAAAGTCCCTAAAGTTTCTGACTCAACAACTTCCCCGGGCAAGGCATTCCATGCCTCGACCACTCTCTGGGTAAAGAACCTTCCCCTGACATCCCCCTTATATCTCCCACCCTTCACCTTAAATTTATGACCCCTTGTAACGCTTTGCTCCACCCGGGGAAAAAGTTTCTGACTGTCTACCCTATCTATTCCCCTGATCATCTTATAAACCTCTATCATGTCACCCCTCATCCTTCTCCTTTCTAATGAGAAGAGGCCTAGAATGTTCAGCCTTTCCTCGTAAGACTTATTCTCCATTCCAGGCAACATCCTGGTAAATCTCCTCTGCACCCTCTCCAAGGCTTCCACATCCTTCCTAAAATGAGGCGACCAGAACTGCACACAGTACTCCAAATGAGGCCTTACCAAGGTCCTGTACAGCTGCATCATCACCTCACGGCTCTTAAATTCAATCCCTCTGCTAATGAACGCTAACACCCCATATGCCTTCTTCACAGCCCTATCCACTTGAGTTGCAACTTTCAATGATCTATGCACATAGACCCCAAGGTCTCTCTGCTCCTCCACATGCCCAAGAACCCTACCGTTAACCCAGTATTTTGCATTCATGTTTGTCCTTCCAAAATGGACGACCTCACACTTTTCAGGGTTAAACTCCATCTGCCACTTTTCAGCCCAGCACTGCAACCTATCCAAGTCCCTTTGCAGACGACAATAGCCCTCCTCGGTATCCACAACTCCACCAACCTTTGTATCATCTGCAAATTTACTGACCCACCCTTCGACTTCCTCATCCAAGTCGTTAATAAAAATCACAAACAGGAGAGGACCCAGAACTGATCCCTGCGGCACGCCACTGGTAACTGGGCTCCAGGCTGAGTATTTACCATCTAAGACCACTCTCTGCCTTCTATCAGTTAGCCAATTCTTAATCCAACTGGCCACATTCCCCACTATCCCATGCCTCCTGACTTTCTCCATAAGTCTACCATGGGGGACCTTATCAAATGCCTTACTAAAATCCATGTACACCACATCCACTGGTTTACCCTCATCCACTTGCTTGGTCACCTGCTCAAAGAATTCAATCAGGCTTGTGAGGCAAGACCTACCCCTCACAAAACCGTGCTGACTGTCCCGAATCAAGCAGTGTCTTTCCAGATGCTCAGAAATCCTATCCCTCAGCACCTTTTCCATCAACTTGCCTACCACCGAAGTAAGACTAACTGGCCTGTAATTCCCAGGGTTGTTCCTATTCCCTTTCTTGAACAGGGGCACAACATTTGCCACCCTCCAATCACCTGGTACCACCCCCGTCAGCAGAGAAGATGAAAAGATCATTGCCAGCGGCTCTGCAATTTCATCCCTTGCTTCCCATAACATCCTTGGATATACCCCGTCAGGCCCGGGAGACTTGTCTATCTTCAAGTTATTCAAAAACCCCAACACATCTTCCCTCCTAACGAGCACTTCCTCGAGCTTACCAGTCTGTTTCACACCGTCCTCTTCAGTAATACACCCCTTCTCATTCGTAAATACCGAAGAGAAGTACTCATTCAAAACCTCACTTATCTCTTCCGGCTCAACACACAGTCTCCCGCTATTGTCCTTGACCGGACCTATGGTCCCCCTAGTCATCCTCATATTTCTGACATACGCGTAAAAGGCCTTGGGGTTTTCTTTTATCCTACCCGCCAAGCATTTTTCATGCCCTCTCTTAGCTCTCCTAATCCCTTTCTTCAGATCCTTCCTGGCCATCTTGTATCCCTCCAGAGCTATGCCTGTGCCCTTTTTCCTCAACCTTATATACGCATCCTTCTTCTTCCTAACAAGACTCTCAACCTCTCTTGTCAACCACGGTTCCCTCACATGACCATCCCTTCCCTGTCTGACAGGGACATGCTTATCAATGGCCCCTACTATCTGCTCCTTGAAAAAGTTCCACATTTCGACCGTGCCCTTCCCTGCCAGCATATGCTCCCAACTTATGCTCCTCAGTTCCTGCCTGACAGCATCATATCTACCCTTCCCCCAATTGTAAACCTTGCCCTGTTGCACATACCTATCCCTCTCCATTACCACAGTGAATGCTACAGAATTGTGATCACTATCTCCAAAGTGCTCGCCCACCAACAGCTCTATCACTTGCCCTGGTTCATTACCTAGTACCAAATCCAATATTGCCTCCCCTCTGGTCGGGCAGTCTACATACTGAGTCAGAAAAGCTTCCTGGACATACTGCACAAACACTACCCCATCCAAACTATTCGATCTAAAGAGTTGCCAATCAATATTTGGGAAGTTGAAATCCCCCATAATTACTACCCTGTGACTTCTGCTCTTTCCAAAATCTGTTTCCCAATCTGCTCTTCCACCTCCCTGCTGCTATTGGGGGGCCTATAGAAAACTCCCATCAAGGTGACTGCTCCTTTCCTGTTCCTGACCTCAACCCACAGTGCCTCAGTCGGCAGATCCTCCTCGAAAATTCTTTCAGCAGTTGTTACACTATTTCTAACTAACAATGCCACCCCCCCACCTCTTTTACCACCATTCCTAATCTTATGAAAACATCTATAACCAGGTACCTCCAAAAACCATTCCTCCCCCTCACCTATCCACGTTTCAGTGATGGCCACAACATCGTAGTCCCAAGTGCCCATCCACGCCTTCAATTCACTCACCTTATTCCTGATGCTTCTTGCGTTGAAGTATACGCACTTTAACCCTTCTCCGTGCCCATCTGTCCTCTGTGACAGTGCTACCTTCCCCAATACCTCACTACACTCTTTGTCTTTCTGAGTGGACCCACTGGTCCCTGGATTACAAGTCCGGTTCCCATCCCCCTCCCAAACTAGTTTAAACCCTCCCGAACAGTACTAGCAAACCTCCCTCCCAGGATATTGGTGCCCCTCTGGTTCAGATGCAGCCCGTCCTGTTTGAACAGGTCCCATCTTCCCCAGAATGCAGTCCAATTATCCAAGAACTGGAAGCCCTCCCTCCTACACCATTCCTGCAGCCCCGTGTTCAGCTGTGCTCTCTCCCTATTCCTAGCCTCACTATCACGTGGCGCCGGCAACAAACCAGAGATAACAACTCTGTCCGTCCGAGCTTTCAGCTTCCAGCCTAACTCCCTAAACTCACTTCTAACATCTGTGCCACCCTTCCTTCCTACGTCGTTGGTGCCAATGTGCACCACGACCTCTGGCTGCTCCCCCTCCCCTTTAAGGATCCTGAAGACGCGATCACAAACATCACGGACCCTGGCACCAGGGAGGCAACAAACCATCCGTGCGTCTCGCCTGCGCCCACAGAACCGCCTGTCCGTACTCCTCACCATCGAGTCCCCGATGACTAGTGCTCTCCCATTCTCCCTCCTTCCCTTCTGAGCCACAGTGCAGGACCCCGTGCCAGAGGCCCGGTCACTGCAGCCTGCCCCCGATAGGCCGTCCCCCCCAACAGTATCTAAAACTGTATACTTGTTGTTGAGGGGAACGACCACAGGAGATCCCTGCACTGACCTCTTCCCACCTCTAACTGTTACCCAGCTGCCTTTGATTTGTGGAGTAACGACCTCCGTGTAGCTTCTATCTATCAACCCCTCAGCTTCCCGAATGATCCTCAGTTCATCCAGCTCCAGCTCCAATTCCCTAACACGGTCTGATAGGAGCTGGAGACGGATGCACTTCCAGCAAGTGAAGTCGGCAGGGCCACCGGAGGTTTCCCTCACCTCGAACATTCTGCAGGAGGAGCAATACACTACACTGGCTGCCATTTCTTTTATTCAATTACCCCTTAGTTAAGTACAACTATAGATATTAACAAAAACAGTAAATAGCTTACCTGCTCAGTCCTTTTTGGTTAGAGGAGGAGGGTAAAAAGGGTCTTATTATTAGGTTAGATGAGGAGGATGGGTGGGAGACACTACATGTGTAGTGGCTCGGGTTTACTCAGCTCCGCACCTTTAAGGAAAATACCTACCCAGGAGTCCTCGCTGCCGACCAGCTTCCGGTTCCTCCGGCGCCAAAAGAAACTCAAAGACAAGGAAAACAGTAAGTAAAACAGTAAGTACTTACTTTTAAAGAAGAAAATTTTCCCTCTGCACAGCTGTCAGTAACCGGGGGCCATTGATTTAAGATAAGGGGCAAGTGGTTTAGAGGAGATTTGAGGAAAAAAATAATTTCACTCGGATGGCGGCTAGAATCTGGAACACACTACCTGAAAAGATGGTAGAGGCAAGAACCCTCACAACATTTAAGAAGTATTTAGATGAGCACTTGAAATGCCATAGCATACAAGGTTACAGGCCAAGAACTGTAAAAGGGGATTAGAATGGACAGGCTTGATGGCTGGCACAGACAGAGTGGGGCGAAGGGACTGTTTCTGTGCTGTAAAACTCTGTGCATCTGTGATACTTCCAATTTCTCATTTGTTGTTGCGTTATGATCACGAGAACCGCCAGATTTCTGTTACAGCCAGGTGAGGAGGGGTCCCAGGCTCTCCTCTTGTCCTATCTTTTATTTCACTGCAGCGGGGCTTAATCCTTTTTAGCAGTGGACATGCTGACCACCTCAGTGAGCATTTTACCTTTCATCTTTGTTGTGATCGTGAAAGAACCAATCAGACAGGTTTTCTTGAGTTTAATCAAGAGGTTCCAGAAGCTGGCCGAGCGCGTCTACTCTGAGGCACAATGTGGCTTTCGTGCAGAGAGATTAAAAAAACAAAGAACAAAGATAATTACAGCACAGGAACAGGCCCTTCGGCCCTCCAAGCCTGCGCCGATCCAGATCCTCTCTCTAAACATGTCGCCTATTTTCTAAGGTTCTGTATCTCTTTTCTTCCTGCCCATTCATGTATCTGTCTAGATACATCTTAAAAGACTCCATCGTGCCCGCATCTACCACCTCCGCTGGCAATGCGTTCCAGCTGCCCACCACCCTCTGCGTAAAGAACTTTCCACGCATATCCCCCCTAAACTTTTCCCCTTTCACTTTGAAATCGTGTCCTCTAGTAATTGAAACCCCCACTCTGGGAAAAAGCCTCTTGCTATCCACCCTGTCTATACCTCTCATGATTTTGTACACCTCAATCAGGTCCCCCCTCAACCTCCGTCTTTCTAATGAAAATAATCCTAATCTGCTCAACCTCTCTTCATAGCTAGCGCCCTCCATACCAGGCAACATCCTGGTGAACCTCCTCTGCACCCTCTCCAAATCATCCACATCCTTTTGATAATGTGGCGACCAGAACTGTACGCAGTATTCCAAATGTGGCCGAACCAAAGTCCTATACAACTGTAACATGACCTGCCAACTCTTGTACTCAATGCCCCGTCCGATGAAGGAAAGCATGCCGTATGCCTTCTTGACCACTCTATTTACCTGCGTTGCCACCTTCAGGGAACAGTGGACCTGAACACCCAAATCTCTCTGGACATCAATTTTCCCCAGGACTTTTCCATTTACTGTATAGTTCACTCTTGAATTGGATCTTCCAAAATGCATCACCTCGCATTTGCCCTGATTGAACTCCATCTGCCATTTCTCTGCCCAACTCTCCAATCTATCTATATTCTGCTGTATTCTCTGACAGTCCCCTTCACTATCTGCTACTCCACCAATCTTAGTGTCGTCTGCAAATTTGCTAATCAGTCCACCTATACTTTCCTCCAAATCATTAATGTATATCACAAACAACAGTGGTCCCAGCACGGATCCCTGTGGAACACCACTGGTCACACGTCTCCATTTTGAGAAACTCCCTTCTACTGCTACTCTCTGTCTCCTGTTGCCCAGCCAGTTCTTTATCCATCTAGCTAGTACACCTTGGACCCCAAGCGCCTTCACTTTCTCCATCAGCCTGCCATGGGGAACCTTATCAAACGCCTTACTGAAGTCCATGTATATGACATCGACAGCCCTTCCCTCATCAATCAACTTTGTCACTTCCTCAAAGAATTCTATTAAGTTGGTAAGACATGACCTTCCCTGCACAAAACCATGTTGCCTATCACTGATGAGCCCATTTTCTTCCAAATGGGAATAGATCCTATCCCTCAGTATCTTCTCCAGCAGCTTCCCTACCACTGACGTCAGGCTCACCGGTCTATAATTACCTGGATTATCCCTGCTACCTTTCTTAAACAAGGGGACAACATTAGCAATTCTCCAGTCCTCCGGGACCTCACCCGTGTTTAAGGATGCTGCAAAGATATCTGTTAAGGCCCCAGCTATTTCCTCTCTCGCTTCCCTCAGTAACCTGGGATAGATCCCATCCGGACCTGGGGACTTGTCCACCTTAATGCCCTTTAGAATACCCAACACTTCCTCCCTCCTTATGCCGACTTGACCTAGAGTAATCAAACATCTGTTCCTAACCTCAACATCCGTCATGTCCCTCTCCTCGGTGAATACTGATGCAAAGTACTCGTTTAGAATCTCACCCATTTTCTCTGAGTCCAAGCATAACATTCCTCCTTTGTCCTTTAGTGGGCCAATCCTTTCTCTAGTTACCCTCTTTCTCCTTATATATGAATAAAAGGCTTTGGGATTTTCCTTAACCCTGTTTGCTAAAGATATTTCATGACCCCTTTTAGCCCTCTTAATTCCTCGTTTCAGATTGGTCCTACATTCCCGATATTCTTTCAAAGCTTCGTCTTTCATCAGCCGCCTAGACCTTATGTATGCTTCCTTTTTCCTCTTAGCTAGTCTCACAATTTCACCTGTCATCCATGGTTCCCTAATCTTGCCATTTCTATCCCTCATTTTCACAGGAACATGTCTCTCCTGCACGCTAATCAACCTCTCTTTAAAAGCCTCCCACATATCACATGTGGATTTACCTTCAAACAGCTGCTCCCAATCTACATTTCCCAGCTCCTGCCGAATTTTGGTGTAGTTGGCCTTCCCCCAATTTAGCACTCTCCCTTTTGGACCACTCTCGTCTTTGTCCATGAGTATTTTAAAGCTTACGGAATTGTGATCACTATTCCCAAAGTAGTCCCCTACTGAAACTTCAACAACCTGGCCGGGCTCATTCCCCAACACCAGGTCCAGTATGGCCCCTTCCCGAGTTGGACTATTTACATACTGCTCTAGAAAACCCTCCTGGATGCTCCTTACAAATTCTGCTCCATCTGGACCTCTAACACTAAGCGAATCCCAATCAATGTTGGGAAAATTAAAATCTCCTATCACCACCACCCTGTTGCTCCTACATCTTTCCATAATCTGTTTACATATTTGTACCTCTATCTCACGCTCGCTGTTGGGAGGCCTGTAGTACAGCCCCAACATTGTTACCGCACCCTTCCTATTTCTGAGTTCTGTCCATATTGCCTCACTGCTCGAGTCCTCCATAGTGCCCTCCTTCAGCACAGCTGTGATATCCTCTTTGACCAGTAATGCAACTCCTCCACCCCTTTTACCTCCCTCTCTATCCCGCCTGAAGCATCGATATCCTGGGATATTCAGTTGCCAATCATACCCTTCCCTCAACCAAGTCTCAGTAATAGCAATAACATCATACTCCCAGGTACTAATCCAAGCCCTAAGTTCATCTGCCTTACCTACTACACTTCTTGCATTAAAACAAATGCACCTCAGACCACCAGTCCCTTTATATTCATCATCTGCTCCCTGCCTGCTCTTCCCCTTAGTCACACTGACTTCATTATCTAGTTCCTTACAGGCTTTTGTTACTACCTCCTTACTGTCAACTGACCTCAATTGGTTCCCATCCCCCTGCCACATTAGTTTAAACCCTCCCCAACAGCGTTAGCAAAAGCACCTCCAAGGACATTGGTTCCAGTCCGGCCCAGGTGTAGACCGTCCAATTTGTAATAGTCCCACCTCCCCCAGAACCGGTCCCAATGTCCCAAAAATCTGAAACCCTCCTTCCTGCACCATCTCTCAAGCCACGCATTCATCCTGACTATTCTTTCATTTTTACTCTGACTATCACGTGGCACTGGTAGTAATCCTGAGATTACTACCTTTGAGGTCCTACTTTTTAACTTGGCTCCTAACTCCCTAAACTCTGCATGTAGGACCTCATCCCGTTTTTTACCTATATCATTAGTGCCTATGTGCACAATGACAACTGGCTGTTCACCCTCCCCCTTTAGAATGTTCTGCAGCCGATCTGAGACGTCCCTGACCCGTGCACCTGGGAGGCAACATACCATTCGGGAGCCTCGTTTTCGACCACAGAACCGCCTATCTTCTCCCCTTACAATCGAATCCCCTACGACTATAGCCCTTCCACTCTTTTTCCCGCCCTTCGGAACAGCAGAGCCAGCCACGGTGTCATGGACCTGGCTACTGCTGCCTTCCCCTGGTGAGCCATCTCCCTCAACAGTATCCAAAACGGTATACTTGTTTTGGAGGGAGATGACCGCAGGGGACTCCTGCGCTGCCTTCCTGCTCTTTCTCTGCCTTTTGGTCACCCATTCCCTTTCTCCCTCAGCAATCCTAATCTGCGGTGTGACCAATTCACTAAACGTGCTATCCACGACCTCCTCAGCATCGCGCATGCTCCAACGTGAGTCCATCCGCAGCTCGAGAGCCGTCATGCGGTCTAACAAGAGCTGCAGCTGGACACACTTCCTGCACGTGAAGGAGTCAGGGTCATCAGCCATGTCCCTGAGCTCCCACATTGAGCAAGAGGAGCATCATACGGGTCTGAGATCTCCTGCCATTTTTAATCTTAAGTTTAAACTTAGTTAAATGAAAAAGGAACGAAAAGTTTCTACCAATCACAATAAAACCAGAGAAATCGAAAAAGCCTTACCTTATAAACACCCCACCGAGTCCTTTTTTTTTGGTTAGAGGAGGAGGGCGGGTGGGAGACACTACAAGTGTGGTGTCTCGGGTTCAGAAACCGCCCAAATATATAGTGTTTTACTTACCCAGCAGCCCCCTGGCCTCCGCCGAAAAACAAAAGGAAATTAAATTTACTTTCAAACGGACTTTCCCAGCTGCTCACTCGCTCACAAGCTGCTCCCGAAAAAGCTGCTGCACTGAAAGGATTGACCGTTGACATGCTGTTCTCCCTTCGTCAGATACAGGAGAAATGCCGTGAACAACAGATGCCCCTCTACATTGCTTTCATTGATCTCACCAAAGCCTTTGACCTCGTCAGCAGATGTGGTCTCTTCAGACTACTGGAAAAGATTGGATGCCCACCAAAGCTACTAAGTATCATCACCTCATTCCACGACAATATGAAAGGCACAATTCAACATGGTGTCTCCTCATCAGAGACCTTTCCTATCCTGAGTGGCGTGAAACAGGGCTGTATTCTCGCACCCACATTTTTTGGGTTTTTCTTCTCCCTGCTGCTTTCACATGCGTTCAAGTCCTCTGAAGAAGGAATTTTCCTCCACACAAGATCAGGGGCAGGTTGTTCAACCTTGCCCGTCTAAGAGCGAAGTCCAAAGTACGGAAAGTCCTCATCAGGGTACTCCTCTTTGCTGACGATGCTGCTTTAAAATCTCACACTGAAGAGTGCCTGCAGAGTCTCATCGACAGGTTTGCGGCTGCATGCAATGAATTTGGCCGAACCATCAGCCTCAAGAAAACGAAAATCATTGGGCAGGTCGTCAGAAATGCTCCATCCATCAATATTAGCGACCACGCTCTGGAAGTGGTTCAAGGGTTCACCTACCTAGGCTCAACTATCACCAGTAACCTGTCTCTAGATGCAGAAATCAACAAGCGCATGGGAAAGGCTTCCACTGCTATGTCCAGACTGGCCAAGAGAGTGTGGGAAAATGGCGCACTGACACGGAACACAAAAGTCCGAGTGTATCAGGCCTGTGTCCTCAGTGCCTTGCTCGATGGCAGCGAGGCTTGGAGAACGTATGTCAGCCAAGAGCGACGTCCCAATTCATTCCACCTTCACTGCCTCCGGAGAATCCTTGGCATCAGGAGACAGGACAGGTATCTCCAATACAGAAGTCCTCGAGGCGGCCAACATCCCCAGCTTATACACACTACTGAGTCAGCGGCGCTTGAGATAGCTTGGCCATGTGAGCCGCATGACAGATGGCAGGATCCCCAAAGACACATTGTGCAGCGAGCTCGCCACTGGTATCAGACCCCTCGGCCGTCCATGTCTCCGCTTTAAAGACGTCTGCAAACGCGATATGAAATCCTGTGACATTGATCACAAGTCGTGGGAGTCAGTTTCCAGCGTTCGCCAGAGCTGGCGGGCAGCCATAAAGGTGGGGCTAAAGTGTGGCGAGTCGAAGAAACTTAGCAGTTGGCAGGAAAAAATACAGAGGTGCAAGGGAAGAGCCAACTGTATAACAGCCCCGACAATCAAATTTTCCTGCAGCACCTGTGGAAGAGCCTGTCACTCTAGAATTGGCCTTTTTAGCCTCTCCAGGCGCTGCTCCACACACCACTGACCACCTCCAGTCTCTCGAGATAAGGAGGCAAAAGAAGAAGAATCAAGAGGTGAGTTTATTATACTTAAAAATCTAAACTGAATCTAAATAAAATAATAAACATGCACACACACACACACAGACACACACACAGACAAACAAATCACACAGAAATAAATTATAGAGTGAGAACTAAATTTCTATTCGGATTAGAGTCCAGAATAAATTAAAAATAAACAAAATCTGTGAGATTGGGTAATTCTGTGGTCTGTCCCTTTGCTTCCCTTATTTATAAGTGTCATGTCATCTGCAAGGGTTTAAATTATGTTGTCTACATATAAGTTTATGTCACTTGTATATTTATCTATATGTCAGGAAGAGCACTGGTTTTAATACTGACCCCTGAGAAACAGCACTGTATACTCCCCCTCCCCCAGTCTGAACAATGTCTTTTCACCACTTCTCTCTGCTTTCTGTCCCTGAGTCAGTGTCATATCCGCACTATCACATTAATCCATATGTTACATTTTTCATAACAAGTCGATGAAATGTCATTTGATCACAGGCCTTTTGATAGTCCAGATACATAACAGGAAACACAATATCCTCATCAAAACTCACAGTTCGGTCATCAACAAACTTGATCAAGATTATCAGACTTGATTTTCCATTAACCTATCTGTACTGTTTGTCATTTAATATCACATGTTTTTCCTAGAATGATATATTTTTGTACTGGGTCACGGCCTCTAGAAATTTCCAACCACCGACTTTAGACTGACTGGTCAGTCGTTATAGGGTTTATCTAATGTCTCCTTATTTAAACAGCTTGTAACATTTACAACCCTCCAGTCCTTTGACATCACTCCCAGATCCAAAGAGGATTGAAAGCTTCTGGCCATTGCCTCTGCTATTTCCACATTCCTTCCCTCAACAAACCTCATATATCCCATCTGGACTGGGTAAATCTTCGACACTATTGTGGTGTAAAAAGTGTTGGATTGAAAGGTGTTAACTGAACCTGTTTGTTCATTAACTGTAATTAACGTCAGTCCTCAAGGACCCTAATTGTGTCACTGGAGGGTTTTCCTCTTCAATTAAGAAGGGACTCCTTTCAATGTGCTGGCTCATAGTGTCAGTGGGAGCATCACCCCCAGCACTAACAGAGATCAGTGGCTCCAGAGAGCGAGAGAGGAGAGATCAGAATCTGAGAACAATAGATTGGAATATTACAGTAATGGGTCAGAATCTGAGAACAATAGATTGGAATGTTACAACAGTGGGTCAGAATCTGAGAACTATAGATTGGAATATTACAACAGTGGGTCAGAATCTGAGGACAGTAGATTGGAATGTTAAAACAATGGACAGCAGGAGTTTCTCCTATTGGTTTAGCCTCATAACTGCGGATTATTTTTGGATAACATTAGATTTTCGGATCTGTTATGCTCTGAAGATGATTCAAACGATTTACTATCCCATCCTCGCTATTATTGGTGTCCCTGGTAAGTCATTGTATCCAACTATTAAATCTATAAATCATATTTCACTGATTTAGTGTTCTTGTCATGTAAATCTTGGGAAGACTTAAAGCCACAGTCTTCAGTCTCTATCTCACATTCCACTCTGCATCCACTTTCCGCATTCCCCTCTCTACCCAATGTCTGAGGCTGAAACAGACGGTTGGAACCTCTATATTTCTACCTGAGCTGAGTTCATTGCCATATTCTGCCTATTAACAACCCTACCTATTAAAACCTCTGTAATATCACCCATCACCACCTCTGCCCATCTGCTAATAATCCCTCATCTGTGCCGTTGTTAAATCCACACTTAACTATTCCAATTCTATCATGATCACCCTCCCAGTTATCAACCTCCATAAACCACAGCCCATCCTGGTCTCTGCTGCCTACATCCTAATTCACACCAAATCCCGATCACCCATTACCCCTGTGCTCACTGATCTACATTGGCTCCTGGTCTGGCAGCACCTTAATTTTAATATTCTCTTCTTGTGTTTGAATCCCTCCATGGCCTCACCCCTCCAATTAGTCCCATTTCCCTTCCATGTCACATATTCTTGTAAATCTTATGCCTTCAAGTCTTTTTCCAATTCCCTTTCAGAAGTGAGCTGTTTTCACTCTATATCTTCCCCTGCTGTGATTTTCACTCTATGACGGCACTGGTGCCAACGGTATGGAAACCTGGATCTGTAAAATGATGTGAACTGAACTGCCGGCCACATCTAGTGTGGCTTGCACAGTGCCCCATGCTGGGCAGGGAACTAGCCTGGGTATACTGTGCGTGTGCTGTCAGTGTGAGGAAGGGATTGAGTTGATGTCAATCTGCCATTCCGACAGCTTTGATGTATGTCTTTGAAACATTGTCTTTGCATGTCCACTGACTGCCTGTGTCAGTCACTCTCAGCTGAACATACATTCAGCAGCACGACGGACCCCCTCTGGTGTTATTTAAAAGGATCAGGCATCCAACTTAAAGGTGAGGGTTTTTTGACTTACTTCTGCTATTGTAAAGTTGGTGGAGGTTCTGTGGATGTGTTGTGAGCTGCTGCTTTAGACATTCAGGGAGGGCAGAGGATTTGGTGAACCAGCTCTGGACGAGGTATGGGGACTGTAGTTACAGTGTCTCTGGGTCTGAAACATGACCAACTAATGGAGCAGAGGCTGCAGAGAGAGGAGTCTCTGTAAAGAGGGAGGAGGAGGGGGCTCTGTACTTCCAACCCGGTTTTCCCAAGAGCATTTTTCCTACCTACACCTAATCCAGGAGCAGTGTGTGAGGTGACTCTGATTCAATAAGGATGCGGTCACAGAGCTGTGTCACCTCCTGTAACACGACCTGGAGCCTCACACCAGGGTGAGGATGGAGCTATCGGTGGCTGTTAAAGTCACAGTTTCATTGATCTTCACTGCATCCAGATCTTCCCCCAGGCAGGAGTGGGCGGCATATCCAACATAGCCACAGAGAGTCATAGAGTCATTTACGACACAGGAGGAGACCAGTCGGACTCTCCATGTGTCTCTCTGTGTAACAGTCCAGTCGGTCCCATTCCCCCACTCAATCCTCGTATCCCTGCAAGTTCATTTCCTTCAGGTGCCCATCCAATTTCCTTTTGAAATCATTGATTGTCTTCGCTTCCATCACTCTCATGGGCAGTGAGTTCCAGCTCATTACCATCTACTGTGTAAAAACGTTCTTCCTCACATTCCCCCTGCATCTCTTACCCAAAACCTTCCATCAGTGCCCCCTATTCCGTCTTTAATCAGTTAATGGGAACAGTTTTTCCTTGTCTATCTTATCTAAGCCTATCATAATCTTGTACACTTCTTTCAAATCTCTCTCAATCTCCTTTACTCCAGGGAGAGCAACTCCATCTTCTCCAAACTAACCTTGTAACTAAAACACCCCAATCCCTGGAAGCATTCTTGTATTCTAGTAGAATCATATAAAGTTAAGGCACAGAAATCGGCCACTTGGCCCATCTTGTCTGCGCCAGCCAGAAAATGATCCACCTATTCTAATCCCACCTTCCAGCATTTGGTGCGTAGAGCTGCAGATTACAGTACTTAAGGTGCATATCCAGACTATTTTTGAATGAGTTGAGGGTTTCTGCCTCAACTATCCTTTCAGGTAGTGAATTCCAGACCCCCACCACTCTCATCTCCCCTCTGATCTTTCTACCAATCACTTTAACTCTATTCCCCCTCTTCCATACTATGGTGAATAGAGTCTTCACCTCCTCTCTATCCAGGCCCGTTATAATATTGTACATTTCAATCAGATCACCCCTCAGCCTTCTCTGTTCCAAGGAGAACAACCCCTGTCTATCCAATCTTTCTCCATAGCTGCATTTTTCTATTCCTGGCAACATCCTCGTAAATCTCCTCTGTTCCCTCTCTAGTACAATTACATCCTTTCTGTACTGAGGAGACCAGAGCTGTACACAGCACTCAAGTTGTGGCCTAATCAATGAGTTATACAGTTCCAGCATAACCTCCCTGTTCTTGTATTCTGTACCTGGGCTAATAAAGGAAAGGATTCCATATACCTTCCTAACCACCTTATCGATCTCTGCTGCTACTTTCAGGGATGTGTGGACATTCAATCCAAGGTCCCTCACTTTCTCTACTTCTCAGTATTTTGACATTATTCCTGTCTTCCTTGTTTGACCTCCACAAATGCATCACCTCATATTTCTCCAAGTTGAATTCCATTTGCCACGTTTCTGCCCATCTGACCAGGCCATCAATATGTTTCTGCACTCTACAGCTATCCTCCTCGCTATCTACCACACGGCCAATCTTCGTGTCGTCTGCAAGCATCTTGATCATGCCCCCTCCATTTACGTCCAAATCGTTAACTTTCACCACAAAAAGCAGGGGACCCAGCACTGAGCCCTGTGGAACGCCACTGGAAACAGCCTTCCAGTCTCTAAAACAGCAGTCAACAATTACCCTTTCTTTCCTGCCACTGAGCCAATCTTGTATCCACCTTGCTGCATTTCCCTGGATCCCGTGGGTTTTTATTTTTTGAACCAGTCTGCCATGTAGGACCTTGTCAAAAGCCTTGCTAACATCCAAGTAGACCACATCAACTGCACTACCCTCATTTATCTTCCTTGTTGCTTCTTCAAAACCTTCGATCAATTATTTGAAACAATATCTTCCCTTAACAAATCCATACTGACTATCCTAAATTAAGCAGAGGTGGTGAGTACAGAAGAAGGCAAGTTATGCCGAACCTTTATAAAGCTCTGGTTAGGCCCCAACTGGAGTACTGCATCCAGTTCTATTCACCATAGTTTCGGAAGGATGTGAGGGTCCTTGACAGGGTGTAAAGGAGATTTACCAGAATGGTTCCAGAGATGGAGGATTTTAGCGACAAAGTTAGTTTGGAAAAGCTGGGATTGTTTTTCTTTGAGTAAAGGAGATTGAGGGGAGATTTGATAGAGGTATACAAGATGATGTCATGTTTGGATAAGGTAGACAGGAAAAGATGTTCCCATTAGTTAATGGTACAAGGACGAGAGTTAAGGTTGTGGCAAGAGATACAGGGGGATGTGAGGAACAACTTTTTTACACAGCGAGTGGGAATGGCCTGGAAATCACTGCCTACGAGGGTGGTGGAAGTGGAGATGGTGAATGATTTCAAAAGGATATTGGATGAACACTTGAGGGAAATCGACTTGCAGGTATATGGAGACAGAGCTGGGGAATGAGACTGACTGGATTTATCTACAAAGCTGGCATGGACTCGAAATGACTATGACTCTCTGACAGGGGATTACTATTACTACTGCTTTCCTATACTGGGAAAGTTTATAATGGACTGGACAGTATCACCCTGTTGAACCCTGTGATGTAAGTGAAATGTTTGATGTCCCAGAACGTGGTTAACAAATGTCTTTCACAAACAGAGTAAATCAGTTCAGTCCCACTCACAATTCTGGATCATTCACAATGGGGAGTAGTTTCTCCTGGTTTTCTCTACATAGGACAGCAGCCAGGCTTTTCACAGTGTCCCCTACCTCCATGTGGAAAGTCTTGTCAGGGTTAGGTGAGATCAGACACGTTACCGAGGCGACAGCTTTCTTCAGTTGTGTTGCTGCTTCTGTGCTCTCTTCAGTCCAACCGGGTTAAAACTGGTCATCATCACCATTAGGTAGTTCATAAAGAGGAGTCACAGTCTCTGCAAATCGAGGGATGAGGGTCCACTGATACCCCACCAGCCTGAGAATAGGACACAGGGCAGTCTTTGAGGTGGACAGGGGTGGACACTGGATGAGGGTCCGCTGATACCCCACCAGGCTGAGAATAGGACACAGGGCAGTCTTTGAGGTGGACAGGGGTAGACACTGGATGGGGGTCTGCTGATACCCCACCAGACTGAGGATAGGACACAGAGCTGTCTTTGAGGTGGACAGGGGTAGACACTGGAGGAGGGTCTGCTGATACCCCACCAGACTGAGGATAGGACACAGAGCAGTCTTTGAGGTGGACAGCGGTAGACACTGGATGGGGGTCTGCTGATACCCCACCAGCCTGAGGATAGGACACAGGGCAGTCTTTGAGGTGGACAGGGGTAGACACTGGATGGGGGTCTGCTGATACCCCACCAGCCTGAGGATATGAAACAGAGCTGTCTTTGAGGTGGACAGGGGTAGACACTGTATGAGGGTCTGCTGATACCCCACCAGACTGAGGATAGGACACAGGGCAGTCTTTGAGGTGGACAGGGGTAGACACTGTATGAGGGTCTGCTGATACCCCACCAGCCTGAGGATATGAAACAGAGCTGTCTTTGAGATGGACAGGGGTAGACACTGGATGAGGGTCTGCTGATACCGCACCAGCCTGAGGATAGGACACAGGGCAGTCTTTGAGGTGGACAGGGGTAGACACTGGATGGGGGTCTGCTGATACCCCACCAGCCTGAGGATATGACACAGAGCTGTCTTTGAGGTGGACAGGGGTAGACACTGGATGAGGGTCTGCTGATACCGCACCAGCCTGAGGATAGGACACAGGGCAGTCTTTGAGGTGGATAGGGGTGGACACTGGATGAGGGTCCACTGATACCCCACCAGCCTGAGGATAGGACACAGGGCAGTCTTTGATGTGGACAGGGGTAGATACTGGATGAGGGTCCGCTGAAACACCACCAGCCTGAGGATAGGACACAGGACAGTCTTTGTGGTTGACAGGGGTGGACACTGTATGAGGGTCCGCTGAAACACCACCAGTCTGAGGATAGGACACAGGGCAGTCTTTGAGGTGGACAGGGGTAGACGCTGGATGGCCTCGACCTGATGTTGGTCTGGGCTGATGCTGAATGATCCAATCTGGACACCTAGAAACGTGACATGATCTTGCACCAGCTGGGCCTTACGTGGATGGTCTTTTAGACTAGCTCCCAAAGTAGCTGCAGAAGTTCCAGTAAAAGGGTTAAATGTGTGGACACGGTCTGTGGGAAGGAGGAGGCGATCATCAATTTATTTCAGCAAGCAGGAAGACTGTGAAAAGCTCATAAATTCCCCGGCCATATGTTTGTGTAAAATAGTGCGGTTATTGTGGAATCCCTTGTAACAGACATATCCAGGGGTATCTTTGGTCCTCAGAAGTGAATGTGAATTTAAATTGTTTCTCTAGTTTTACTGGGATACTCCAATAACCATTAGAGATATCCATGGTGCTGAAGACAGTCCTGTCGCTGGGAATCCGGGTGAGTAGGGTGGGTGTCTATCAGACAACCGGGTTCACACAGGGGTGACTGTGTTGAGTTTGTGGTGGTTAACAGTCAGTCTCCAGCTACCATCCCGTTTTCTAACTGGCCAAATGGGGCAGTTAGTTAGTAGTGAATGTGTCTTTGTGAACAACACCTGGTAGAACAATGACCTAATAGCGTCTGGAATATATGATATAATCTCAGCTCGGTATGAATACTGCTTCATGGATCATGCAATGGTCAGTTAATTTCTTCAGGTCTGCTCATGTTTCCACAGTCATCTTTATGGGTTGTGAATACACTCAGCACCGACTCGAGAATCGCCTGTACCTCAGGGTGATCAGAGGTGACTGGTTCACACTCCTCTGATATTTTAATCATGAATATTGAAGGTGCAATGGACACCAGAGTAGGGTATGTTTTAATGTTCTAAAATATACAAATATTGGGATAATCAGTTACTGCTGATAACCTTTGAGCACATTACTGTCCAGTAGTCCCTGTCCATTGTGCAGGATCATATAAAAGTGAGTCAGGACTTTGAAATGAACTCTGTTCCCTCTCCTACAACACTGTAAGATCTGATCAAGGGTCACAGATTAACCAAAAGGAGGTCGAAGGGTCACAAGCAGTTTATTGCAGGGAAACTATTGGAAAATATTCAGAGGGACCGGATTAATCTCCACGTGGAGAGGCAGGGATTAATCAGGGATTGTCAGTATGGCTTTGTCAGGGGGAGATCGTGTCTAACTAACTTGATTGAATTTTTTCGAGG
Organism: Heterodontus francisci; assembly: GCF_036365525.1. Lineage (NCBI taxonomy): Eukaryota > Metazoa > Chordata > Chondrichthyes > Heterodontiformes > Heterodontidae > Heterodontus > Heterodontus francisci. The sequence continues at coordinate 59,994 of NW_027142039.1, forward strand.
CATTGACTAGATGTGTAGATGAGGGTAAAGTAGTTGATGTATTCTACATTGACTTCGGTAAGACATTTGATAGGGTTCGACATGTGAGATTGGTTAAGAAGGGATCCAGGGCAATTTGGTAAATTGGATCCAAAATTGGCTCAGCGGCAGGAGGCAAGAACAAAGAACAAAGATAATTACAGCACAGGAACAGGCCCTTCGGCCCTCCAAGCCTGCGCCGATCCAGATCCTCTCTCTAAACATGTCGCCTATTTTCTAAGGTTCTGTATCTCTTTTCTTCCTGCCCATTCATGTATCTGTCTAGATACATCTTAAAAGACTCCATCGTGCCCGCATCTACCACCTCCGCTGGCAATGCGTTCCAGCTGCCCACCACCCTCTGCGTAAAGAACTTTCCACGCATATCCCCCCTAAACTTTTCCCCTTTCACTTTGAACTCGTGTCCTCTAGTAATTGAAACCCCCACTCTGGGAAAAAGCCTCTTGCTATCCACCCTGTCTATACCTCTCATGATTTTGTACACCTCAATCAGGTCCCCCCTCAACCTCCGTCTTTCTAATGAAAATAATCCTAATCTGCTCAACCTCTCTTCATAGCTAGCGCCCTCCATACCAGGCAACATCCTGGTGAACCTCCTCTGCACCCTCTCCAAAGCATCCACATCCTTTTGATAATGTGGCGACCAGAACTGTACGCAGTATTCCAAATGTGGCCGAACCAAAGTCCTATACAACTGTAACATGACCTGCCAACTCTTGTACTCAATGCCCCGTCCGATGAAGGAAAGCATGCCGTATGCCTTCTTGACCACTCTATTTACCTGCGTTGCCACCTTCAGGGAACAGTGGACCTGAACACCCAAATCTCTCTGGACATCAATTTTCCCCAGGACTTTTCCATTTACTGTATAGTTCACTCTTGAATTGGATCTTCCAAAATGCATCACCTCGCATTTGCCCTGATTGAACTCCATCTGCCATTTCTCTGCCCAACTCTCCAATCTATCTATATTCTGCTGTATTCTCTGACAGTCCCCTTCACTATCTGCTACTCCACCAATCTTAGTGTCGTCTGCAAATTTGCTAATCAGTCCACCTATACTTTCCTCCAAATCATTAATGTATATCACAAACAACAGTGGTCCCAGCACGGATCCCTGTGGAACACCACTGGTCACACGTCTCCATTTTGAGAAACTCCCTTCTACTGCTACTCTCTGTCTCCTGTTGCCCAGCCAGTTCTTTATCCATCTAGCTAGTACACCTTGGACCCCAAGCGCCTTCACTTTCTCCATCAGCCTGCCATGGGGAACCTTATCAAACGCCTTACTGAAGTCCATGTATATGACATCGACAGCCCTTCCCTCATCAATCAACTTTGTCACTTCCTCAAAGAATTCTATTACGTTGGTAAGACATGACCTTCCCTGCACAAAACCATGTTGCCTATCACTGATGAGCCCATTTTCTTCCAAATGGGAATAGATCCTATCCCTCAGTATCTTCTCCAGCAGCTTCCCTACCACTGACGTCAGGCTCACCGGTCTATAATTACCTGGATTATCCCTGCTACCCTTCTTAAACAAGGGGACAACATTTGCAATTCTCCAGTCCTCCGGGACCTCACCCGTGTTTAAGGATGCTGCAAAGATATCTGTTAAGGCCCCAGCTAATACCTCTCTCGCTTCCCTCAGTAACCTGGGATAGATCCCATCCGGACCTGGGGACTTGTCCACCTTAATGCCCTTTAGAATACCCAACACTTCCTCCCTCCTTATGCCGACTTGACCTAGAGTAATCAAACATCTGTTCCTAACCTCAACATCCGTCATGTCCCTCTCCTCGGTGAATACCGATGCAAAGTACTCGTTTAGAATCTCACCCATTTTCTCTGAGTCCAAGCATAACATTCCTCCTTTGTCCTTTAGTGGGCCAATCCTTTCTCTAGTTACCCTCTTTCTCCTTATATATGAATAAAAGGCTTTGGGATTTTCCTTAACCCTGTTTGCTAAAGATATTTCAAGACCCCTTTTAGCCCTCTTAATTCCTCGTTTCAGATTGGTCCCACATTCCCGATATTCTTTCAAAGCTTCGTCTTTCATCAGCCGCCTAGACCTTATGTATGCTTCCTTTTTCCTCTTAGCTAGTCTCACAATTTCACCTGTCATCCATGGTTCCCTAATCTTGCCATTTCTATCCCTCATTTTCACAGGAACATGTCTCTCCTGCACGCTAATCAACCTCTCTTTAAAAGCCTCCCACATATCACATGTGGATTTACCTTCAAACAGCTGCTCCCAATCTACATTTCCCAGCTCCTGCCGAATTTTGGTGTAGTTGGCCTTCCCCCAATTTAGCACTCTCCCTTTTGGACCACTCTCGTCTTTGTCCATGAGTATTTTAAAGCTTACGGAATTGTGATCACTATTCCCAAAGTAGTCCCTTACTGAAACTTCAACAACCTGGCCGGGCTCATTCCCCAACACCAGGTCCAGTATGGCCCCTTCCCGAGTTGGACTATTTACATACTGCTCTAGAAAACCCTCCTGGATGCTCCTTACAAATTCTGCTCCATCTGGACCTCTAACACTAAGCGAATCCCAATCAATGTTGGGAAAATTAAAATCTCCTATCACCACCACCCTGTTGCTCCTACATCTTTCCATAATCTGTTTACATATTTGTACCTCTATCTCACGCTCGCTGTTGGGAGGCCTGTAGTACAGCCCCAACATTGTTACCGCACCCTTCCTATTTCTGAGTTCTGTCCATATTGCCTCACTGCTCGAGTCCTCCATAGTGCCCTCCTTCAGCACAGCTGTGATATCCTCTTTGACCAGTAATGCAACTCCTCCACCCCTTTTACCTCCCTCTCTATCCCGCCTGAAGCATCGATATCCTGGGATATTCAGTTGCCAATCATACCCTTCCCTCAACCAAGTCTCAGTAATAGCAATAACATCATACTCCCAGGTACTAATCCAAGCCCTAAGTTCATCTGCCTTACCTACTACACTTCTTGCATTAAAACAAATGCACCTCAGACCACCAGTCCCTTTATATTCATCATCTGCTCCCTGCCTGCTCTTCCCCTTAGTCACACTGACTTCATTATCTAGTTCCTTACAGGCTTTTGTTACTACCTCCTTACTGTCAACTGACCTCAATTGGTTCCCATCCCCCTGCCACATTAGTTTAAACCCTCCCCAACAGCGTTAGCAAAAGCACCTCCAAGGACATTGGTTCCAGTCCGGCCCAGGTGTAGACCGTCCAATTTGTAATAGTCCCACCTCCCCCAGAACCGGTCCCAATGTCCCAAAAATCTGAAACCCTCCTTCCTGCACCATCTCTCAAGCCACGCATTCATCCTGACTATTCTTTCATTTTTACTCTGACTATCACGTGGCACTGGTAGTAATCCTGAGATTACTACCTTTGAGGTCCTACTTTTTAACTTGGCTCCTAACTCCCTAAACTCTGCATGTAGGACCTCATCCCGTTTTTTACCTATATCATTAGTGCCTATGTGCACAATGACAACTGGCTGTTCACCCTCCCCCTTTAGAATATTCTGCAGCCGATCTGAGACATCCCTGACCCGTGCACCTGGGAGGCAACATACCATTCGGGAGCCTCGTTTTCGACCACAGAACCGCCTATCTACTCCCCTTACAATCGAATCCCCTACGACTATAGCCCTTCCACTCTTTTTCCCGCCCTTCGGAACAGCAGAGCCAGCCACGGTGCCATGGACCTGGCTACTGCTGCCTTCCCCTGGTGAGCCATCTCCCTCAACAGTATCCAGAACGGTATATTTGTTTTGGAGGGAAATGACCGCAGGGGACTCCTGCGCTGCCTTCCTGCTCTTTCTCTGCCTTTTGGTCACCCATTTCCTTTCTCCCTCAGCAATCCTAATCTGCGGTGTGACCAATTCACTAAACGTGCTATCCACGACCTCCTCAGCATCGCGCATGTTCCAAAGTGAGTCCATCTGCAGCTCGAGAGCCGTCATGCGGTCAAACAAGAGCTGCAGCTGGACACTTTCTGCACGTGAAGGAGTCAGGGTCATCAGCCATGTCCCTGAGCTCCCACATTGAGCAAGAGGAGCATGACACGGGTCTGAGATCTCCTGCCATTTTTAATCTTAAGTTTAAACTTAGTTAAATGAAAAAGGAACGAAAAGTTTCTACCAATCACAATAAAACCAGAGAAATCGAAAAAGACTTACCTTATAAACACCCCACCGAGTCCTTTTTTTTTGGTTAGAGGAGGAGGGCGGGTGGGAGACACTACAAGTGTGGTGTCTCGGGTTCAGAAACCGCCCAAATATATAGTGTTTTACTTACCCAGCAGCCCCCTGGCCTCCGCCGAAAAACAAAAGGAAATTAAATTTACTTTCAAACGGACTTTCCCAGCTGCTCACTCGCTCACAAGCTGCTCCCGAAAAAGCTGCTGCACTGAAAGGAAAGTTATTTTAAACCGCCCAAATATATAGTGTTTTACTTACCCAGCAGCCCCCTGGCCTCCGCCGAAAAACTAAAGGAAATTAAATTTACTTTCAAACGGACTTTCCCAGCTGCTCACTCGCTCACAAGCTGCTCCCGAAAAAGCTGCTGCACTGAAAGGAAAGTTATTTTAAACCGCCCAAATATATAGTGTTTTACTTACCCAGCAGCCCCCTGGCCTCCGCCGAAAAACAAAAGGAAATTAAATTTACTTTCAAACGGACTTTCCCAGCTGCTCACTCGCTCACAAGCTGCTCCCGAAAAAGCTGCTGCACTGAAAGGAAAGTTATTTTAAACCGCCCAAATATATAGTGTTTTACTTACCCAGCAGCCCCCTGGCCTCCGCCGAAAAATAAAAGGAAATTAAATTTACTTTCAAACGGACTTTCCCAGCTGCTCACTCGCTCACAAGCTGCTCCCGAAAAAGCTGCTGCACTGAAAGGAAAGTTATTTTAAACCGCCCAAATATATAGTGTTTTACTTACCCAGCAGCCCCCTGGCCTCCGCCGAAAAACAAAAGGAAATTAAATTTACTTTCAAACGGACTTTCCCAGCTGCTCACTCGCTCACAAGCTGCTCCCGAAAAAGCTGCTGCACTGAAAGGAAAGTTATTTTAAACCGCCCAAATATATAGTGTTTTACTTACCCAGCAGCCCCCTGGCCTCCGCCGAAAAACAAAAGGAAATTAAATTTACTTTCAAACGGACTTTCCCAGCTGCTCACTCGCTCACAAGCTGCTCCCGAAAAAGCTGCTGCACTGAAAGGAAAGTTATTTTAAACCGCCCAAATATATAGTGTTTTACTTACCCAGCAGCCCCCTGGCCTCCGCCGAAAAACAAAAGGAAATTAAATTTACTTTCAAACGGACTTTCCCAGCTGCTCACTCGCTCACAAGCTGCTCCCGAAAAAGCTGCTGCACTGAAAGGAAAGTTATTTTAAACCGCCCAAATATATAGTGTTTTACTTACCCAGCAGCCCCCTGGCCTCCGCCGAAAAACAAAAGGAAATTAAATTTACTTTCAAACGGACTTTCCCAGCTGCTCACTCGCTCACAAGCTGCTCCCGAAAAAGCTGCTGCACTGAAAGGAAAGTTATTTTAAACCGCCCAAATATATAGTGTTTTACTTACCCAGCAGCCCCCTGGCCTCCGCCGAAAAACAAAAGGAAATTAAATTTACTTTCAAACGGACTTTCCCAGCTGCTCACTCGCTCACAAGCTGCTCCCGAAAAAGCTGCTGCACTGAAAGGAAAGTTATTTTAAACCGCCCAAATATATAGTGTTTTACTTACCCAGTCGCCCCCTGGCCTCCGCCGAAAAATAAAAGGAAATTAAATTTACTTTCAAACGGACTTTCCCAGCTGCTCACTCGCTCACAAGCTGCTCCCGAAAAAGCTGCTGCACTGAAAGGAAAGTTATTTTAAACCGCCCAAATATATAGTGTTTTACTTACCCAGCAGCCCCCTGGCCTCCGCCGAAAAACAAAAGGAAATTAAATTTACTTTCAAACGGACTTTCCCAGCTGCTCACTCGCTCACAAGCTGCTCCCGAAAAAGCTGCTGCACTGAAAGGAAAGTTATTTTAAACCGCCCAAATATATAGTGTTTTACTTACCCAGCAGCCCCCTGGCCTCCGCCGAAAAACAAAAGGAAATTAAATTTACTTTCAAACGGACTTTCCCAGCTGCTCACTCGCTCACAAGCTGCTCCCGAAAAAGCTGCTGCACTGAAAGGAAAGTTATTTTAAACCGCCCAAATATATAGTGTTTTACTTACCCAGCAGCCCCCTGGCCTCCGCCGAAAAACAAAAGGAAATTAAATTTACTTTCAAACGGACTTTCCCAGCTGCTCACTCGCTCACAAGCTGCTCCCGAAAAAGCTGCTGCACTGAAAGGAAAGTTATTTTAAACCGCCCAAATATATAGTGTTTTACTTACCCAGCAGCCCCCTGGCCTCCGCCGAAAAACAAAAGGAAATTAAATTTACTTTCAAACGGACTTTCCCAGCTGCTCACTCGCTCACAAGCTGCTCCCGAAAAAGCTGCTGCACTGAAAGGAAAGTTATTTTAAACCGCCCAAATATATAGTGTTTTACTTACCCAGCAGCCCCCTGGCCTCCGCCGAAAAACAAAAGGAAATTAAATTTACTTTCAAACGGACTTTCCCAGCTGCTCACTCGCTCACAAGCTGCTCCCGAAAAAGCTGCTGCACTGAAAGGAAAGTTATTTTAAACCGCCCAAATATATAGTGTTTTACTTACCCAGCAGCCCCCTGGCCTCCGCCGAAAAACAAAAGGAAATTAAATTTACTTTCAAACGGACTTTCCCAGCTGCTCACTCGCTCACAAGCTGCTCCCGAAAAAGCTGCTGCACTGAAAGGAAAGTTATTTTAAACTGCCCAAATATATAGTGTTTTACTTACCCAGCAGCCCCCTGGCCTCCGCCGAAAAACAAAAGGAAATTAAATTTACTTTCAAACGGACTTTCCCAGCTGCTCACTCGCTCACAAGCTGCTCCCGAAAAAGCTGCTGCACTGAAAGGAAAGTTATTTTAAACCGCCCAAATATATAGTGTTTTACTTACCCAGCAGCCCCCTGGCCTCTGCCGAAAAACAAAAGGAAATTAAATTTACTTTCAAACGGACTTTCCCAGCTGCTCACTCGCTCACAAGCTGCTCCCGAAAAAGCTGCTGCACTGAAAGGAAAGTTATTTTAAACCGCCCAAATATATAGTGTTTTACTTACCCAGCAGCCCCCTGGCCTCCGCCGAAAAACAAAAGGAAATTAAATTTACTTTCAAACGGACTTTCCCAGCTGCTCACTCGCTCACAAGCTGCTCCCGAAAAAGCTGCTGCACTGAAAGGAAAGTTATTTTAAACCGCCCAAATATATAGTGTTTTACTTACCCAGCAGCCCCCTGGCCTCCGCCGAAAAACAAAAGGAAATTAAATTTACTTTCAAACGGACTTTCCCAGCTGCTCACTCGCTCACAAGCTGCTCCCGAAAAAGCTGCTGCACTGAAAGGAAAGTTAATTTAAACCGCTCAAATATATAGTGTTTTACTTACCCAGCAGCCCCCTTGGGTCCGCCGAAAAACAAAAGGAAATTAAATTTACTTTCAAACGGACTTTCCCAGCTGCTCACTCGCTCACAAGCTGCTCCCGAAAAAGCTGCTGCACTGAAAGGAAAGTTATTTTAAACCGCCCAAATATATAGTGTTTTACTTACCCAGCAGCCCCCTGGCCTCCGCCGAAAAACAAAAGGAAATTAAATTTACTTTCAAACGGACTTTCCCAGCTGCTCACTCGCTCACAAGCTGCTCCCGAAAAAGCTGCTGCACTGAAAGGAAAGTAATTTTAAACCGCCCAAATATATAGTGTTTTACTTACCCAGCAGCCCCCTGGCCTCCGCCGAAAAACAAAAGGAAATTAAATTTACTTTCAAACGGACTTTCCCAGCTGCTCACTCGCTCACAAGCTGCTCCCGAAAAAGCTGCTGCACTGAAAGGAAAGTTATTTTAAACCGCCCAAATATATAGTGTTTTACTTACCCAGCAGCCCCCTGGCCTCCGCCGAAAAACAAAAGGAAATTAAATTTACTTTCAAACGGACTTTCCCAGCTGCTCACTCGCTCACAAGCTGCTCCCGAAAAAGCTGCTGCACTGAAAGGAAAGTTATTTTAAACCGCTCAAATATATAGTGTTTTACTTACCCAGCAGCCCCCTGGCCTCCGCCGAAAAACAAAAGGAAATTAAATTTACTTTCAAACGGACTTTCCCAGCTGCTCACTCGCTCACAAGCTGCTCCCGAAAAAGCTGCTGCACTGAAAGGAAAGTTATTTTAAACCGCCCAAATATATAGTGTTTTACTTACCCAGCAGCCCCCTGGCCTCCGCCGAAAAACAAAAGGAAATTAAATTTACTTTCAAACGGACTTTCCCAGCTGCTCACTCGCTCACAAGCTGCTCCCGAAAAAGCTGCTGCACTGAAAGGAAAGTTATTTTAAACCGCCCAAATATATAGTGTTTTACTTACCCAGCAGCCCCCTGGCCTCCGCCGAAAAACAAAAGGAAATTAAATTTACTTTCAAACGGACTTTCCCAGCTGCTCACTCGCTCACAAGCTGCTCCCGAAAAAGCTGCTGCACTGAAAGGAAAGTTATTTTAAACCGCCCAAATATATAGTGTTTTACTTACCCAGCAGCCCCCTGGCCTCCTCCGAAAAACAAAAGGAAATTAAATTTACTTTCAAACGGACTTTCCCAGCTGCTCACTCGCTCACAAGCTGCTCCCGAAAAAGCTGCTGCACTGAAAGGAAAGTTATTTTAAACCGCCCAAATATATAGTGTTTTACTTACCCAGCAGCCCCCTGGCCTCCGCCGAAAAACAAAAGGAAATTAAATTTACTTTCAAACGGACTTTCCCAGCTGCTCACTCGCTCACAAGCTGCTCCCGAAAAAGCTGCTGCACTGAAAGGAAAGTTATTTTAAACCGCCCAAATATATAGTGTTTTACTTACCCAGCAGCCCCCTGGCCTCCGCCGAAAAACTAAAGGAAATTAAATTTACTTTCAAACGGACTTTCCCAGCTGCTCACTCGCTCACAAGCTGCTCCCGAAAAAGCTGCTGCACTGAAAGGAAAGTTATTTTAAACCGCCCAAATATATAGTGTTTTACTTACCCAGCAGCCCCCTGGCCTCCGCCGAAAAACAAAAGGAAATTAAATTTACTTTCAAACGGACTTTCCCAGCTGCTCACTCGCTCACAAGCTGCTCCCGAAAAAGCTGCTGCACTGAAAGGAAAGTTATTTTAAACCGCCCAAATATATAGTGTTTTACTTACCCAGCAGCCCCCTGGCCTCCGCCGAAAAACAAAAGGAAATTAAATTTACTTTCAAACGGACTTTCCCAGCTGCTCACTCGCTCACAAGCTGCTCCCGAAAAAGCTGCTGCACTGAAAGGAAAGTTATTTTAAACCGCCCAAATATATAGTGTTTTACTTACCCAGCAGCCCCCTGGCCTCCGCCGAAAAACAAAAGGAAATTAAATTTACTTTCAAACGGACTTTCCCAGCTGCTCACTCGCTCACAAGCTGCTCCCGAAAAAGCTGCTGCACTGAAAGGAAAGTTATTTTAAACCGCCCAAATATATAGTGTTTTACTTACCCAGCAGCCCCCTGGCCTCCGCCGAAAAACAAAAGGAAATTAAATTTACTTTCAAACGGACTTTCCCAGCTGCTCACTCGCTCACAAGCTGCTCCCGAAAAAGCTGCTGCACTGAAAGGAAAGTTATTTTAAACCGCCCAAATATATAGTGTTTTACTTACCCAGCAGCCCCCTGGCCTCCGCCGAAAAACAAAAGGAAATTAAATTTACTTTCAAACGGACTTTCCCAGCTGCTCACTCGCTCACAAGCTGCTCCCGAAAAAGCTGCTGCACTGAAAGGAAAGTTATTTTAAACCGCCCAAATATATAGTGTTTTACTTACCCAGCAGCCCCCTGGCCTCCGCCGAAAAACAAAAGGAAATTAAATTTACTTTCAAACGGACTTTCCCAGCTGCTCACTCGCTCACAAGCTGCTCCCGAAAAAGCTGCTGCACTGAAAGGAAAGTTATTTTAAACCGCCCAAATATATAGTGTTTTACTTACCCAGCAGCCCCCTGGCCTCCGCCGAAAAACAAAAGGAAATTAAATTTACTTTCAAACGGACTTTCCCAGCTGCTCACTCGCTCACAAGCTGCTCCCGAAAAAGCTGCTGCACTGAAAGGAAAGTTATTTTAAACCGCTCAAATATATAGTGTTTTACTTACCCAGCAGCCCCCTGGCCTCCGCCGAAAAACAAAAGGAAATTAAATTTACTTTCAAACGGACTTTCCCAGCTGCTCACTCGCTCACAAGCTGCTCCCGAAAAAGCTGCTCCATTGAAAGGAAAGTTATTTTAAACCGCCCAAATATATAGTGTTTTACTTACCCAGCAGCCCCCTGGCCTCCGCCGAAAAACAAAAGGAAATTAAATTTACTTTCAAACGGACTTTCCCAGCTGCTCACTCGCTCACAAGCTGCTCCCGAAAAAGCTGCTGCACTGAAAGGAAAGTTATTTTAAACCGCCCAAATATATAGTGTTTTACTTACCCAGCAGCCCCCTGGCCTCCGCCGAAAAACAAAAGGAAATTAAATTTACTTTCAAACGGACTTTCCCAGCTGCTCACTCGCTCACAAGCTGCTCCCGAAAAAGCTGCTGCACTGAAAGGAAAGTTATTTTAAACCGCCCAAATATATAGTGTTTTACTTACCCAGCAGCCCCCTGGCCTCCGCCGAAAAACAAAAGGAAATTAAATTTACTTTCAAACGGACTTTCCCAGCTGCTCACTCGCTCACAAGCTGCTCCCGAAAAAGCTGCTGCACTGAAAGGAAAGTTATTTTAAACCGCCCAAATATATAGTGTTTTACTTACCCAGCAGCCCCCTGGCCTCCGCTGAAAAACAAAAGGAAATTAAATTTACTTTCAAACGGACTTTCCCAGCTGCTCACTCGCTCACAAGCTGCTCCCGAAAAAGCTGCTGCACTGAAAGGAAAGTTATTTTAAACCGCCCAAATATATAGTGTTTTACTTACCCAGCAGCCCCCTGGCCTCCGCCGAAAAACAAAAGGAAATTAAATTTACTTTCAAACGGACTTTCCCAGCTGCTCACTCGCTCACAAGCTGCTCCCGAAAAAGCTGCTGCACTGAAAGGAAAGTTATTTTAAACCGCCCAAATATATAGTGTTTTACTTACCCAGCAGCCCCCTGGCCTCCGCCGAAAAACAAAAGGAAATTAAATTTACTTTCAAACGGACTTTCCCAGCTGCTCACTCGCTCACAAGCTGCTCCCGAAAAAGCTGCTGCACTGAAAGGAAAGTTATTTTAAACCGCCCAAATATATAGTGTTTTACTTACCCAGCAGCCCCCTGGCCTCCGCCGAAAAACAAAAGGAAATTAAATTTACTTTCAAACGGACTTTCCCAGCTGCTCACTCGCTCACAAGCTGCTCCCGAAAAAGCTGCTGCACTGAAAGGAAAGTTATTTTAAACCGCCCAAATATATAGTGTTTTACTTACCCAGCAGCCCCCTGGCCTCCGCCGAAAAACAAAAGGAAATTAAATTTACTTTCAAACGGACTTTCCCAGCTGCTCACTCGCTCACAAGCTGCTCCCGAAAAAGCTGCTGCACTGAAAGGAAAGTTATTTTAAACAGCCCAAATATATAGTGTTTTACTTACCCAGCAGCCCCCTGGCCTCCGCCGAAAAACAAAAGGAAATTAAATTTACTTTCAAACGGACTTTCCCAGCTGCTCACTCGCTCACAAGCTGCTCCCGAAAAAGCTGCTGCACTGAAAGGAAAGTTATTTTAAACCGCCCAAATATATAGTGTTTTACTTACCCAGCAGCCCCCTGGCCTCCGCCGAAAAACAAAAGGAAATTAAATTTACTTTCAAACGGACTTTCCCAGCTGCTCACTCGCTCACAAGCTGCTCCCGAAAAAGCTGCTGCACTGAAAGGAAAGTTATTTTAAACCGCCCAAATATATAGTGTTTTACTTACCCAGCAGCCCCCTGGCCTCCGCCGAAAAACAAAAGGAAATTAAATTTACTTTCAAACGGACTTTCCCAGCTGCTCACTCGCTCACAAGCTGCTCCCGAAAAAGCTGCTGCACTGAAAGGAAAGTTATTTTAAACCGCTCAAATATATAGTGTTTTACTTACCCAGCAGCCCCCTGGCCTCCGCCGAAAAACAAAAGGAAATTAAATTTACTTTCAAACGGACTTTCCCAGCTGCTCACTCGCTCACAAGCTGCTCCCGAAAAAGCTGCTGCACTGAAAGGAAAGTTATTTTAAACCGCCCAAATATATAGTGTTTTACTTACCCAGCAGCCCCCTGGCCTCCGCCGAAAAACAAAAGGAAATTAAATTTACTTTCAAACGGACTTTCCCAGCTGCTCACTCGCTCACAAGCTGCTCCCGAAAAAGCTGCTGCACTGAAAGGAAAGTTATTTTAAACCGCCCAAATATATAGTGTTTTACTTACCCAGCAGCCCCCTGGCCTCCGCCGAAAAACAAAAGGAAATTAAATTTACTTTCAAACGGACTTTCCCAGCTGCTCACTCGCTCACAAGCTGCTCCCGAAAAAGCTGCTGCACTGAAAGGAAAGTTATTTTAAACCGCCCAAATATATAGTGTTTTACTTACCCAGCAGCCCCCTGGCCTCCACCGAAAAACAAAAGGAAATTAAATTTACTTTCAAACGGACTTTCCCAGCTGCTCACTCGCTCACAAGCTGCTCCCGAAAAAGCTGCTGCACTGAAAGGAAAGTTATTTTAAACCGCCCAAATATATAGTGTTTTACTTACCCAGCAGCCCCCTGGCCTCCGCCGAAAAACAAAAGGAAATTAAATTTACTTTCAAACGGACTTTCCCAGCTGCTCACTCGCTCACAAGCTGCTCCCGAAAAAGCTGCTGCACTGAAAGGAAAGTTATTTTAAACCGCTCAAATATATAGTGTTTTACTTACCCAGTAGCCCCCTGGCCTCCGCCGAAAAACAAAAGGAAATTAAATTTACTTTCAAACGGACTTTCCCAGCTGCTCACTCGCTCACAAGCTGCTCCCGAAAAAGCTGCTGCACTGAAAGGAAAGTTATTTTAAACCGCCCAAATATATAGTGTTTTACTTACCCAGCAGCCCCCTGGCCTCCGCCGAAAAACAAAAGGAAATTAAATTTACTTTCAAACGGACTTTCCCAGCTGCTCACTCGCTCACAAGCTGCTCCCGAAAAAGCTGCTGCACTGAAAGGAAAGTTATTTTAAACCGCTCAAATATATAGTGTTTTACTTACCCAGCAGCCCCCTGGCCTCCGCCGAAAAACAAAAGGAAATTAAATTTACTTTCAAACGGACTTTCCCAGCTGCTCACTCGCTCACAAGCTGCTCCCGAAAAAGCTGCTGCACTGAAAGGAAAGTTATTTTAAACCGCCCAAATGTATAGTGTTTTACTTACCCAGCAGCCCCCTGGCCTCCGCCGAAAAACAAAAGGAAATTAAATTTACTTTCAAACGGACCTTCCCAGCTGCTCACTCGCTCACAAGCTGCTCCCGAAAAAGCTGCTGCACTGAAAGGAAAGTTATTTTAAACCGCCCAAATATATAGTGTTTTACTTACCCAGCAGCCCCCTGGCCTCCGCCGAAAAACAAAAGGAAATTAAATTTACTTTCAAACGGACTTTCCCAGCTGCTCACTCGCTCACAAGCTGCTCCCGAAAAAGCTGCTGCACTGAAAGGAAAGTTATTTTAAACCGCCCAAATATATAGTGTTTTACTTACCCAGCAGCCCCCTGGCCTCCGCCGAAAAACAAAAGGAAATTAAATTTACTTTCAAACGGACTTTCCCAGCTGCTCACTCGCTCACAAGCTGCTCCCGAAAAAGCTGCTGCACTGAAAGGCAGAGGGTGATTGTCAAGGGTTGTTTTTGCGAGTGGAAGCCTGTGACCAGTGGTGTACTGCAGGGATCGGTGCTGGGACCCTTGCTGTTTGCAGTGTACATTAATGATTTGGACGTGAATATAGGAGGTATGACCAGTAAGTTCGCAGCTGACACGAAAATCTTTGGTGTTGTAAATAGTGAGGAGGAGAACCATCGATTACATGTCGGTTTAGATGGGCGAGTAAGATGGGCAGAGAAGTGGCAAATGGAATTTAATCCTGAGAAGTGTGAGGTGATGCATTTTGGGAGGACTAACAAGGCAAGGAAACATACAGTGGATGGTAGGACGCTAGTATGTACAGAAGGTCAGAGGGACCTTGGTGTACTTGTCCATAGATGACTGAAGGCAGCAGCATAGGTAGGCAATGTGGTTAGGAAGGCATTTGGGACACTTGCCTTTATTAGCTGAGGCATAGAATATAAGAGCAGGGAGGTTATGATGGAGCAGTATAAAAATCCAGTAAGGCCACAACTGGAGTACTGTGTATAGTTCTGGTTGCTGCACTATAGGAAGGATGTGATAGCACTGGAGGCGGAACAGAATAGATTCACCAGGATGTTGCCTGGGCTGGACAATTTCAGCTGTGAAGAGCGACAGAAAAGTCCAGTGTTATTTACCTTAGAGCAGAGAAGGATGAGAGGGGTCATGATTGAGGAATGCAAAATTATGAGGGGCATTGATAGGTTAGATAGGAATAATCTTTTTCCCTTAGCGGAGGGGTCAATAACCAGGGGCATAGATTTAAGGTAAGGGGCAGGAGGTTTAGAGGGGATTTGAGGAAAAGAATTTTCACCCAGAGGGTGGTTGGAATCTGGAACACACTGCCTGAAGGGGTGGTAGAGGCAGGAACAGTCACAACATTTCAGAAGTATTGAGATGAGCACTTGAAACGCCATACCAAACAAGGCTGCAGGCCAAGTGCTGGAAACTGGGATAGGAATAGTTAGGTGCTTGATGGCTGGCACAGACACAGTGGGCCGAAGGTCATGTTTCTGTGCTGTATATCTCTATGACTCTATTGCGGACTAACAGTTCAAATACCGCACAACATCAGAATAAATATAGTGGACATACGACCTGTGGCAGGTGAGAATGGCTTTCTGGCTATGGATCAGATGTTAGAAGCTATTATTAAAGACGTTATAGTCGGGCAGGTAGAAACATTCAAGGTGATCAGGTAGAGTCAACATGTTTTTGTGAAAGGGAAATCATGATTAACCAATTTATCGGAGTTCTTTGAATAAGTAACATGTGTTGTTGGTAAAGGGGAACTGGGAGATGTTCTGTACTTAGATTTCCAGAAGGCATCTGGTAAGGTTCCACATCAAACGTCATTGTGGAAAATGAAAGCTCATGGTGTATTGGGTAACATATTGGCATGGATGGAAGATTGGCGAACTAACAGGAAACAGCGTAGGCATAAATGGGTCATTATTATGGCCGGCAAGATGTAACGTGTGGTGTGCCAGAGGGGTCAGTGCTGGGGACTCAACTTTTTACAATTTATATAAATGATTTTGATGAGTGGACCAAAGGTATGCTTGCTAAATTTGCTAATGATTCCAAGATAGTTAAGAAGATAAATTCTGAAGAGGACATAAAGACGCTACAAAGGGATATAGATAGGTTAAGTGAGTGGTCAAAGATCTAGCAAATGGAGTATAATGTGGGAAAAGGTGAAATTGTCCATTTTGGCAGGAAGGT
The DNA here is from genome assembly GCF_036365525.1 of Heterodontus francisci. NCBI lineage: Eukaryota > Metazoa > Chordata > Chondrichthyes > Heterodontiformes > Heterodontidae > Heterodontus > Heterodontus francisci. The sequence goes on from NW_027142039.1 coordinate 75,703, forward strand.
TTGACTGTCACCTCGAGACTTGACTATTCTAACACACACGTGGCAGCTCTCCCACATTCTACTCTCTGTAACATTGTGATCATGCAAAGCTCTGCTGCCAACTTCTAATTTACACCAGATTCTGTTCACCCAACATCCCTGTGCTCACTTACCTACATTGGCTCTTGGTCCAGTAACACCTCAATTTTACTATTCTCACTCGTATGATCAAATCCCTCCACGGCCTCAGCCCTCTGATTATCCCAATCCCCTGGCCATTTCCAATATTCCTGAAACGTGTTCATCTTAAAATCTTTATCTAATTCCATTTTAAAGTGAGTTCCTTCCCTCTGTCTCTCTCTCTAATCACACATTTCATCTCTCCAGCTCCACTGGTGCTGTGGAAGTTTGGATCCAGAAAATGGTGTGAGCTGCACTGCCGGTCACATCCAGCACATTGTACAGGAAACCCAGGCTGGCCGGGGTGCTAGCGTGGGTGTAACGTGTGTGTGTCTGTAGTGTGAGGAAGGTCTGAATATGGGGTCAATCAGCCATTCCATCAGCTTTGATGGACGTCTTTGAACCTTGGTCTTTGCATGTCCACTGACCGACTGTGTTAGTCACTCTTAGCTGAACAGACATTCAGCAGCACGAGGAACCCCCTCTAGTGTTATTTAAAAATACCAGGCATCCAACTTACAGGTGAGGGGCTTTTGACTTACCTCTGCTATTGTAAAGTTATTGGAGGTGCTGTTAATCGTTTTCTGGAGGTTGTGTTGTGCGCTGCTGCAGACATTCAGGGAGGACAGAGGATTTGGTGACCCAACTCTGGACAAGGTATGGGGACTGTAGTTACAGCGTCGCTGGGTCTGTAACATGACCAACACATGGAGCAGAGGCTGCAGAGAGGGGAATCTCTGTAAAGAGGGAGAAGGCGGGGGCTCTGCCCTACCCACCCCATGATTTCCAAGAGCACAAAGAGCAGTGGTCCTAATACCGAGCCCTGGGGAACTCCACTGTATACTCCCATCGTGTCTGAACAACAACCTTTCACCACTTCTCTCTGTTTACTGTTCCTTAGTCAATGTTATATCCACACTGTCACTGACCCTTTAATCCATAGTGTTCAGTTTTCCTAAGCTGTCTATTGAATGTCACTTTATCAAACACCTTTTGAATGTCCATATATATAACTTCAATCACACCACCCTCATCAACCCTCTCCATTGTTTTATCAAATAACTCCATCAAGTTTACCTCAGCACCACCTCTCTCCACTCCTCCACTGTTGTTAAATTATCAGACTGCTTATGCAACATCCAGTACTGGATGAGCAGAAATTTCCCCCAATTAAATATTGGGAAGACTGAAGCCATTGTTATCACTCCCCACTCCAACTCTGTCCCCTTGCTATTGATTCCATCCCTCTCCCTGGTAACAGTCTGAGATTCAGAAAGTCTGTTTTCAACCTTGGTGTCACGGTTGACCACAAAATGAGCTTATAACATAATATTCAGTCTATCACTACGACCGCCTGTTTCCACCTCAGTAACAGCACGCAACATCACCCCTGTCTCAGCCCATCTGCTGCTGAAACTCATTCATGCCTTCATTTCCCCTAGAAATGATTATTCCAACACGGTCCTGTCTGGTCTCCCGCATGCTACTCTCTGTTAGCTTGAAGTCCTCCAGAACTCTGCTGCCCATGTCCTAATTCGCAGCAAGTGCCATTCACATATCACTGACCGACATTGACTCCTGATCAAATAATGTCTTTATTTAAATTCTCCACCTTGTTTTCCCTCCAGGACCTCATCTCCCGTCCTGTATCTGTAATATCCAGCCCCACAACCCTTCAATATATCTGTGCTCCTCTAATTCAGGCCTCCTCTGCGTCCCTCCTTATTGCTGTTGTTATTCCTGATGAATCTCTGTCTCCAGCTATTAGCTCTACAACCATTGCTAACGGTATTATAGTTCTTGTAATTTACCCTAATCTCTCCTGCTGTTACTGCCCCTGGTAAGTCTTTATTTCCACATATAAGATCTGTAAACCCTGGTTCACTGAAATACTGTTCAAGTAATTTAGTTTGTTTTTTTCGAAGAATGAAGCCAGTGTTATTGGTCTCCATCAGAAATTCAGTCCCCTATCTGTGAACCACATACCCCTCCCTGCTCAATGTCTGAGGTGGAACCAGACAGTTTGCAACCGCTGTGTTCTATTTAAACCTGAGCTGAGTTCATCTCCATATTCTCTCCATCACAAACCCTGCCTACTCCACCTCTGCCTCGGCCCATCTGCTGCATAAACCCTCATCTGTACCTTTGTTAAATCTACACTTGACTATTCCAATTCTATCCTGGTCATCCTCCCAGTTATAAACCTCCATAAACTACCGCCCATCTAGAACTCTGCTACCTGTTTCCTCACTCACACTAAATCCCGATTATCCATCACCCCGGTGTTCACTGATATATATTGGCTCCCAGTCTGGCGGCACCTTAATTTAAATATTCTTATTCTTGCGTTAGAATCCCTCCATGTCCTCACCCCTCCAATTAGTCCAATTCCCCTGTACATTCCCATATTCTAGAAAATCTTTCGCCTTCAAATCTGTTTCCATGTCCCCCTTTAAAGTGAATTTCCTTCCCTCTCTATCTCTCCCTGGTGGTGATTTATGGCTCTACAGCACCACTGTTGCCCACACTTTGGAAGCAAGGATCCACAAAAGGATGTGATATGAGTTACCAGCCACTTCCGGTGTGGTCTTCACACTGCCCCGTGCTGTGCCCGGGTGTACATTGTGTGTGCTAGTAGCATGAGGAGTTGTGGAATGTCACGTCAAACTTCTGTTCCAGCAGCTTTGATGTACGTCTTTGAAACTTGGACTGTGCATGTCCACTATAAATGTTTGTTGCTTGGAAAAGCATAGCATAATAAATTTCAAGCAGCACGGATATGCTAATGACAAATCCTGTCTGGAAAACTTCAACAAGAACTTATCCCAAGGCACTTCACAGCAGCATTATGAAACAAAGTATGACACTGAACCACAAAGGAAGATATTAGGTTAGGTTTCCAAACGCTTGGTCAAAGAGGCAGGTTTTAAAGAAGTGTCTTAAAGGATAAAAGCGAGGTGGAGAGGTGGAGCTGTGAAGGGAGGATATTCCAGAGTTTGGGACCGAGGCAACTGAAGGTGTGGCCACAAATGGTAGAGTAATTAAAATCAGGGATGCACAAGAGGCCAGAATTAGAGGAGCAGAGATATCTCAGAGGGTTGTGGGACTGGAGGGGATTACAGAGTTAGTGAGGGGTGAGGCCATGGAGGGATTGGAAAACAAGAATGAGAATTTTAATATCAAGACATTGTTTGACTGTGAGCTGATGTAGGTCAGTGATCGGGGAATGGGACTTGTTGTAAGTTAAGACACAGACTGCAGAGTTTTAGATGACTTCAAGTTTACAGATAGTAGAATGTGGGAGAATGAGTTGGAACAGTCTAGTCTACAGGTAATGAAAGCATGAATGAGAGCTTCAGCAGCAGATGCGTTGAGACAGGGGTGAAGTTGGGTAATGTTATTGATGTGGAAATAGGTCGTCATAGTGACGGCACGAATATAAGGTTGGAAGCTCATTTTGTGGTCGATTGCCATGGAATCACAGAATTGTTACAGCACAGAAGGTGGCCATTCAGTCCATCGTGTCTGTACTGGCTCTCCAAAAGAACAATTCGTCTGGTGTCACTCCCCTGCCTTCTCCCTGTAACTCTGTACAATCTTCCTTTTCAGATAACTATCCAATTTCTTCCTGAATGCCTCGATTGAATCTGCCTCCACCACACTCTCAGGCAGTGCATTCCAGACCTTAACCACTCGCTGTATGAAAAAGTTTTCCTCATGTCACTGATGCTTCTTTTACCAATTACTTTAATTCTTTGCCCTCTCGTTGTCGATCCTTTCAGGAATGGGAACAGTTTTCCCCATCCACTCTGCCCAGACGCATCATAATTTTGAATACCTTTTTTCAAATCTCCTCTCAGCCTTCTCTTCTCCAAGGAAAATGTTCCAACTTCTCCAGTCTATCTTCAGAACTGATATTCTTCATCCCTGGAACCATTCTTGTGAATGTTTTTTCACACTCTCCAATGTCTTCACGTTACCTAAAGTGTGGTGCCCAGAACTAGACGTAATACTGCAACTGAGGCCGAACTAGTGTCTCGTAGAAGTTCAAAATAACCTCTTTGCTCTTGTATTCCATGCTGCTGTTAACAAAGCCCAGGATACTGTATGTTTCATTAACTACTCTCTCAACTTGTCCCGCGCCCTTTAATGACCTATGCACATATACATCCAGGTCCCTCTGCTCCTCACCCCCTTTAGAATTGTACCCTTTATTATACATTGTCTTTCCATGTTCTTCCTACCAAAATGAATCACTTCACATTTCTCCACATTGAACTTCATCTGCCACCTGTCTGTCCATTCCACTAACTTGTCCATGTCCGTTTGATTTTCTACAATTTACTCCTCACAGTTCACAATGCTTCCAAGTTTTGTATCATCTGCAAACTTTGAAATTGTGTCCTGTACACCGAGGTCTAGGTCATTAATATGTGTCAGGAAGAGAAAGGGTCCCAACACTGATCCCTGGGAAATTCCATTACAAACCTTAAATAAAAACAAAAAGTGCTGGAAAGACGCAGCAGGTCTGGCAGCATCTGTGGAGAGAAAAGCAGAGTTAACGTTTCAGTTCTGTGACCTTTCATCAGAATTGGCAAAGGTTAGAAATGTAATAGGTTTTAAGCAAATAAAGCAGGGGTGGGGCAAAAGAGAACAGAAGAGCTGTTGATAGAACAGAGGGTCGGAGAGATTAACTGACCAGGAGGTCATGGGTAAAAGGCAAAGAAAGTGTGCTAGTTGTGCGGCGAAAGACAAAGCATTAGTGTAGTGAGGGTGTTAAATGACAGAATAATGAACAGCCCTAGCAAAAAGCACCAACATAAAAAAATCAGTTTAATGCTGGCACATGGCAAAAAATGATAAAACAAAATAATCGTTGAACTCAGTGTTCAGACCGACAGGCTGTAGAGTGCCTAATCGAACAATGAGGTGATGTTCCTCGAGCTGGCGTTGATGTTCACTGGAACACCGCAGCAGGCTAAACGCAGATTGGGTGACCGCTTCGTGGAACACCTCCACTCAGTCCAAAAGTGTGACACCGAGCATCCGCTCGCTTATCATTTCAACACCCTCCATCCCCCACCCCCGCTCTAATGGTCACATTTCTGTACTTGTGTTTCCCCCAAAACCCCCACTTTGCCAGTTCTGATGAAAGGTCACCGACTTGAAACATTAACTCTGCTTCTCTCTCCACAGATGCTGAGTATTTCCAGCACTTTCTGTTTATATTTCAGATTTCCAGCATCCGCAGTATTTTGCTTCGATTCCACTACAAACCTTACTCCAGCCCTAAAAGCATCCATTAATCACTTCTCTCTGTTTTCCCGTCACTCAACCAGCTTAGTTTCATGTTGCTACTGTTGGTTTTATTTGATGAGCTATAACTTTGCTCATAGGTCTGTTGTGTGGCACTTTCTCAAATGCCTTTTGGAATTCAATTTATACCACATCAACATCATTGCCCTCATCAAACTTTCTTTTTACCTTTTCAAAAAACTCCAGCCATTTAGTTAAACACAATTTTCCCTTAATTAACACCCATTTGTCCAAGTGCCCATTAATTTTATCCCAAATGTGACACCAAGGTTGCAATTAAACTGTCTGACTCTCAGACTGTTACCAGGGAGAGGGATGGAATAAATAGCAAGGTAACAGAGTTGGAGTGGGGAGTGAAAATAATGGCTTCAGTCTTCCCAATATTTAATTGGAGGAAATTTCTGCTCATCCAGTACTGGATGTCGGATAATCAGTCTGATAATTTAACAACAGTGGAGGTTTGGAGAGAGGTGGTGGTGACAGTACATAACTGACAGTACATGGGTTCCCGCAACTCCTTTTTGTAAACAAGGTGTAAAATTTACAGCCCTCCAGTCCTCTGTCATCACTCTCATATACAAAGAGAATTGACAGATTCTGTCCAGTGCCTCTGCTATTTTCACCATTCATTCTCTCACGAACCCTCATAATTCCCATCCAAACTGGATAAATGTTTAGTTTATTGTGGTACAAAAAGTGTTTGATTGAAAGGGATTAACTAAACGTGTTTGTTCAGTGACTGTAATTAATGTCAGTCACCATGGGCCCTAATTGTGTCACTGGAGGGTTTCCCTCTTCTATTAATAAGGGACTCCTTTCAGTGTGGTATCCCATAGTGTCAGCAGGAGCATCATCCCCGACACTAACAGGGATCAGCAGCTCCAGAGAGAGGGAGAGGATAGATCAGAATCTGAGAACAATAGATTGGAATATTACAACAATGGGTCAGAATCCGAGAACAATAGATTGGAATGTTACAACAATGGATCAGAATCTGAGAACAATAGATTGGAATGTTACAACAATGGTTCAGAATCTGAGAACAATAGATTGGAATGTTACAACAATGGTTCAGAATCTGAGAACAATAGATTGGAATGTTACAACAATGGGTCAGAATCTGAGAACAATAGATTGGAATGTTACAACAATGGGTCAGAATCTGAGAACAATAGATTGGAATGTTACAACAATGGGCAGGAGTTCCATCTGGGAGTTTGACTTTCTTTCTGCAAATTATGATTTTCTGCCATTAAACAGTCGGATCTATTACGCACTGACGATTATTCAATACATTTTCTATCCCATCCTGGCTATTATTGGTGTCCCTGGTAAGTCTCTCTATCCAGCTATTTATTCCATAAACCATGTTTAACTGCATTACCGTTCTTGTTATTTACTCTGCCCTCCTTTCTACTTTTGTTATTCTTGGCAAATCTCCATCTCCAGATATTAGCTTTGTAAACCATTGCTACGTGTATTAGAGTTCTTGTAATTTACTCTCTCATCTGCACTGCTGTTGCTGTCCCTGGTAAGTCTCTATTTCCTGCTCTGAGATCTGGAAACCTTGTTTCACGGAAATAATGTTCTTGCAGTTTTAATTTTGGGAAGAGTGGAGCGAGTGTGATCGGTCTCCATAAGCAATTCTGTCCCCTATCCATGAACCACTTCCTCCTCCCTGGCCAATGTCTGAGGCTGAACAACCTCTGTGTTCTATATAAACCAGAGCTGAGTTCATCTCCATCACCAACCATGCCTAATACCACCTATGTAACATCACCCGTCTCCTCCACTGCCTCATCCCATTTGCTGCATAAAGCCTCATCTGTGCCTTTCTTAAATGCACACTCGACTATTCCAATTTTCCAATTCTATTCTGGTCACCCTCCCAGTTAAAAATCTTCATAAACCACAGCCCATCCAGAACTCTGCTGCCTGCATTCTAACTCACACCAAATCCTGATCAGCCATCACCCCTGTGCTCACTGATCGACATTGTCTCCTGGTCCAGCAGCATCTTAATTTTAATATTCTCTTTCTTGTGTTTGTACATCCTCCATGGCCTCACCCCTCCAATTCCCCTACATAATTCCTATACTCCTGCCAATCTTTTGCCATGAAGTCTTTTCTTCAATTTCTCTTTTCAAGTAACTGTTTGAAAAGGCACTGTTTGAAAGTTAGGGATCGCACTTTTTGGGCAGAGATGAGGAGATTTTCTTTCCTCTCAGAGGGTTGTGTGTCTTTGCAACACTCTGCCTCTGAAGGTGGTGGAGGCGGTGGCATTGAATATTTTTAAGGCAGAGGTAGATAGATACTTGTTGGGCAAGGGAATCAAAGGTTATCGGGAGTAAATGGGAGTGTGGAATTCGAGACAGAAACATATCAACCATGATCATATTAAATGGTGGAGCAGGCTCGATGGGCTGAATGGCCTACTTCTGCTCCGAATTCATACGGTCATATGGTCTTCCTCTCTATATCTACTCCTGGCAATGATTTTCAGCTCTTCAGCGCCACTGGGCCCAACGCCATGGAAGCTTGGATTCTTAAAATGGTACGAGCAAAGCTGCTGGTCACTTCCAGTGCTCAATGCTGCACAGGGCTCCAGCCCCAGTTCACCAAGTACGTGCTCGTAGTGTAAGGAGGGATTTGAATGTGACATCTATCAGCCATTCCAGCAACTTTGATGTATGTAGTTGAAACTTGGTCTGTGCATGTCCACTGACCGCATGTGTTACTCACTCTCAGTAGTTACAGTGTCTCTGGGTCTGTAACATGACCAAAAAATGGAGCAGAGGCTGCGGAGAGGAGAAGCTCTGTAAAGAGGGAGGAGGAGGGGGCTCTGCCCTACCCACCCAGGGTTTTCCAAGAGCAGTTTTCCTACCTACACCTAACCCAGGAGCAGTGTGTGAGGTAACTCTGATTCAATAAGGAGGTGGTCACAGAGCTGTGTCACCTCCTGTAACACGACCTGGAGCCTCACGCCAGGGTGAGGATGGAGGTGCCAGTGGCTGTTAAGGTCACAGTTTCATTGAACTTCTATGTATCTGGATCTTTCCAGACAAGAGCAGGAGAAGTATCCAACATCGAGTCACAGAGACTGATCGCGTCATGTACGACATAGAAGGAGGCCTTTCATCCCATCATGTCCATGCTGGCTCCCATGGAACAATCCAGTCAGTCCCACTCCCCCGCTCAATCCCTGTAGCAAATTCATTTCCTTCAGGTCCCCACCAGCTTTCATTTGAAATCACTGATTGTCTCTGCTTCCACCACACTTGTGGGCAGTGAGTTCCAGATCATTAACACCCGTTGCATCAGAAAAAATTTATTCCTCACATTCCCCCTGCATCTCTTGTCCAAAACCTTCAATCCGTGCCCCTAGTCTTTCTTCCATCAATTAATGGGAACACTTTTTCATTGTCTAAATTATCTAAACCTGTCATAATCTTGTAACCTAACCTTGTAACTAAAATCCTCCATCCCTGGAACCATCCTGTTAAATCTCCTCTGCACCATTTCAAGGAGCTTCACAATCTTTCTGAAGTGTGGTGGCCAGAAGTGGACACAATAGCCCAGCTGAGACCTAACCAGAGATTTTAAGCGCTCATCATAACTTCCCTGCTTTTGTATTCAATACCTCTATTTTTGAAATGTACGATTATATTTGTTTTACTAACAAATCTCTCAATATGTCCTGTCACCTTTAAAGATCGATGCCCCCACAAGTCTGTCTGTTCCTGCACACTGTTTACAACTGTTACCCATATTGCCTTCCTATCCTTTCTGTCAAAATGTCTCACCTCACAGTTGTCTCACATTTCCATCTGCGACTTGTCTGCCCATTCTAATAAGTATCTATGTCCTGTCACAGGTGGTTCTGAATATCCTCACTGTTTGTCACAGCTCCAAGTTTGGTATCAGAGACAGATTTTGAAATTCTACTCTGTATTCCAAGATCCAAGTCATTTATGCACAGCAAAATAAAACAATGGCCCTCGTACTGACCCTGGGGGAAAACTCACTGTCTAACATCTTCCAGTCTGAAAAACTGTCATTTACTATGATACACTGTTTTCTGTACATTATCCATCTTTTATCCAATTGCACACTGACCAGCCCATTCCATGAGACTCAATGTTGGTAATGAACCTTTTATGTGGTATTTTATCAAACACATTCTACAAACCAATATAGACAACATCCATCACATTCCCTTCAGCAACCTTCTCTGTTACATCATCAAAAAATTCAATTATATTTCACAAACATGACTTTCCTTTTGTAAATCTATGCTGGCTATCCTGAATTAACTCAAACCTCTCCAGATGTCTGTTGTTTTATCACCTGATTATTATTCTAAAACCTTTCCCACCACTGATTTAGGACGAACTGGCCTGTAGTTGTGAGGCCTGTGTGTTGTCCATTGATATATCTGCTGTGTGACGGAGGCCATCTATGTCGGGTGAGGTGAATAATACTGTCTGTTCCCTTAGCAGGGAGAAGTAGGATGAGAGACCCCGTGGCTTTGTCAGAATAGCAGGATTCCTGATGGTGTAGGTGGTTCTGCGAGGCCCCAAGTCAACGGGGAGAGGGACAAGAACTGAAAGATCTCTCACTCCATTAATGGTGTGTGAGCATGCCCAGTACATCATGTTGGTGAGTGTCCACTATCCTGGCAGCAGCCACCATACCTTCATTCTGAAGCAGTCAGACATTCCCATGACCATCAGGAATCTGTAGAGAAAAATATGCGGCTCCTCGGAGACAATGATTACTCCAGTCTTTACATTACAATCGCTCCAGGAATCCGGAGGCCACATCAGGAGGAGGAGGAGGAGGAATGGAGGATATTTCCTGGATGCCTTCGACCCGGACAGGCTGTAGGAGAGTGTCTACTGAGATACCGGTTCCCATAAGACAACTTCCCTTTCCCACCATGGATTCCCCATTCTCCAACATTACACCCATCTGAGACGACCCATCGCAGTGTCCCCTTGGTCAGCATCCTGCAATAAAAACACCAACAAAAACCTTTTTATAACATATTTATCCAACAACACATCCAATTATACAAACTAAACTGAACTATTCACCCTTGTGTATTCCCTTAGTGCCTGTCTTGTGGGTTCCCTCGACTTGCCTATTGCTCCTACACAGTGTTTCTCCAGAAACAGCAGCATGGCTGGTGGAAGGCTGCTGACTTCCATTGGAGGAGACTGCAGATGGACTTGCAGGATGTCCTCGAACAGCCCTGGGCCTTGCGGGCTCGGATTCAGACTGCACCACCTCGACATTCTGCAGTCGCAGCCTTGGCTGGCTGATGGGTAACAGCAAGAAGACTGGTGGAGTGACAGTGAAGGGAGAGCAAATACTGTCATCCTGAGAGAGGACAGCAGGTTCATACTCCACGGAGACACTCTCACTCCCATAGGGCGACACCTCAGTAATCCTAGTAATCTACTGGATCACAGATTGCTGGACGGCTGTGAGAGCCTGCAACCCCTTTGAACACTGAGATCCACAGCCATGATGGCAGCAGTCTGATCCTGCATGGCAGCAAGCATGGATCTCATGTCCTCAATCTGAGATTCCACTGCAGCACTGAGACGTTGGGTGTCTGCCGTCTGTGCTGCAGTGGAAGCTGAGACAATGATCACCAGACACTGTATCATGACTGGGTCCGCTAGTGCTGTCATGGAGTTAGTGACCACTTCCACAGGGGAAAGAATGGGCTTCAAGCTCCTGTGCCATGTTGGAGCCGGGCTCCTCCATGTTCCTTGACAGTGATAACAGACTGTCTGACAGGCCTGTCAATGGACAAAGTATCTCAGTGCACATGTCCATCAGCATTCTCCTGTATGCTGTTCCAGCAATGTTCACATCTGAGTCCTGTGTATTATAACTCGTTTGTGGCCTCGCCCTCTGGTGAGCTGACACATGAACTATCCTTTTCCCCTGGCGTAGCTGCAGCTCACTCGTGCTCGGTGACTCACCACGTGCAGATTCCGACTCTTTGCCAGCCTCTAAGATGCACGCAGTGTAAGTATTTGATCTGGTGACTGTGAGTATCAGACCAAGTGATGGGGTTTCACCATCAGTGCAGTGCTGCTGCCCTCTCTCACTGTCTCCTGGATCTGCTGTAACTAGGAAGATGGCAGTTTTATGTTATCATTGTTTATTTTATTTATTTATTTAGAGATACAGCACTGAAACAGGCCCTTCGGCCCACCGAGTCTGTGCCGGCCAACAAACACCCATTTATACTAACCCTACAGTAATCCCATATTCCCTACCACCTACCTACACTAGGAGCAATTTGTAATGGCCAATTTACCTATCACTTGCAAGGCTTTGGCTGTGGGAGGAAACCGGAGCACCTGGTGAAAACCCACGCGGTCACAGGGAGAACTTGCAAACTCCGCATGGACAGTACCCAGAATCGAAACCGGGTCCCTTGAGCTGTGAGGCTGCGGTGCTAACCACTGCTCCGCTGTGCCGCCCAGAAAAGTATTGGAAAGTATAAACTCAGAAGGGGGGTGTTGGGTGAGAGATTGGGGGTGGGATGGAAAGCAGGAGTTTCATGGTCCCCCCATCTGCTGCCTGTACATCATCCCAGACATCAGGATGAGGGTGAGATGGGAGTTAAGAAGGGACATAAGGCTTGAACGTAAAATCATCCTGAATACTCTCGGTGATGCCGGATGCTACGGGCTCTGTCACAGCCGGTCCCATGATATGGAGAACCATCTCCTCCCTCAGGCTCAGGGGATGAAGGTCTGCCTGGTCCCCGCCGGTTCACTGCTGCTCCCTGTGATTGTCGGCCACCATGTTCTGTAAGAGAGAGGGCAGAATGTCAGTGATTGTGTTGCACTGTGTTTGGGTGATGTTCTTGGCACAGTTGAGTAGCTGCAGGAACGTGGAGGCAGTGAGGGGTGGGTGTGAAGCTGGTATAAGTGGAATGTGTGTGAAGGTGAGATGGAGTATGTGAATGTTAGGTGTGAGTCCTGAGTGTTAGGGACTACTGATGGGTGAGTGATGGGGGTGTGGTACATTGAGCAGTGTGAGAGGTTGGTGATGTTGGGGGTAGGAGATGTCATGTGGAGATGAATTCACTGACATTGACCACCCGTGTGAGCTCATTAAACTTCTTCTGGCTCTGCTGCCAGTTCCTCGGGGCCAGACTTCTTGCATTGACCTCCCTGGCCGCCTGCTCCCATTCCCTTCGGAGGGAGTTCCTCGTGGTCTCCACCCCACCCCACAGAAACAGGGTCTCTCTTTTCCTGTCATCCTCCATGACTAAGGCCTCCAGCACCACATGCGTGAACCAAAGAGCCCTCTCTCTGTCCCAGTATTTCATTTACCTTGTCTCCAATTGCAGCATTCGCAGTCAGCAGCAGCAGCCTCCTGTGATTCAGTGCAGCTTCCCTTTAAGAGGCACAGAGTGCCTTCAAATGCTGAATGCTGGCTGAAAGACCATCTAGTCTCACACACAGTTAGGTCTCTGTTAAGCGTGTAGACAGACAGCAGCGCGGGTCACCATGGGCGACACGTAGATTTCATGGAAATGAGGAGACAGGAGCTTTGTGTGTCACCTGCCTCAACAGAAACGGACACAGGCAGATCATGATCGCTCTGCCCAAAAAGGGACGAAAGCCGGATTTTCTCGTTCTTGCTATTTCCCTTTCCATCTTTCACATTTTCTCCCTCTCTCTCCCTCTCTTCACTTTCTGTCTCTTGCTCATCGAATCAGAGATTGATGCACCACAGAAGGAGGTCTGTCGGCCCATTGTGTCAGTGCTGTCCCTTTGAAAGAGCTATCTAATTAGTTCCAAGCCCCCTCCCCTTTCCCCAGACTCCTGCGTGTTTTCCCATTTTCAAGTATTTGTTAAATTCCCTTTTGAAAGATATTATTGAATCTGCAGATGGCAGATGGAGTTCAATCAGGGCAAATGCGAGGTGATGCATTTTGGAAGATCCAATTCAAGAGTGAACTATACAGTAAATGGAAAAGTCCTGGGGAAAATTGATGTCCAGAGAGATTTGGGTGTTCAGGTCCACTGTTCCCTGAAGGTGGCAACGCAGGTAAATAGAGTGGTCAAGAAGGCATACGGCATACTTTCCTTCATCGGACGGGGCATTGAGTACAAGAGTTGGCAGGTCATGTTACAGTTGTATAGGACTTTGGTTCGGCCACATTTGGAATACTGCGTACAGTTCTGGTCGCCACATTATCAAAAGGATGTGGATGCTTTGGAGAGGGTGCAGAGGAGGTTCACCAGGATGTTGCCTGGTATGGAGGGCGCTAGCTATGAAGAGAGGTTGAGTAGATTACGATTATTTTCATTAGAAAGACGGAGGTTGAGGGGGGACCTGATTGAGGTGTACAAAATCATGAGAGGTATAGACAGGGTGGACAGCAAGAGGCTTTTTCCCAGAGTGGGGGTTTCAATTACTAGAGGACACGAGTTCAAAGTGAAAGGGGAAATGTTTAGGGGGGATATGCATGGAAAGTTCTTTACGCAGAGGGTGGTGGGCACCTGGAACGCGTTGCCAGCGGAGGTGGTAGACGCGGGCACGATGGAGTCTTTTAAGATGTATCTAGACAGATACATGAATGGGCAGGAAGAAAAGAGATACAGAACCTTTGAAAATAGGAGACATGTTTAGAGAGAGGATCTGGATCGGCGCAGGCTTGGAGGGCCGAAGGGCCTGTTCCTGTGCTGTAATTATCTTTGTTCTTTGTTCTTTGCTTCCACCATGTTTTCAGGCAGTGAATTCCAGATCCCAACTACTCGCTGTGTAAGAAAGTTCTCCTCATTTCACCTCTGGTTCTTTGTCAATTACCTTCAATCTGTGTCTTCTTAATACTGCACTTTATGACACTGGAAACAGTTTCACATTAATTACCCTATCAAAACCCTTCATGATTTAGAATTTTATATCAAATCTCCCCTTGCCCTTCATGGCTCTAAAGAGAACAATCCCAACTTTTACGATCTCTCCACGTAACTGAATTCCCAGATCCCTGGCACCATTCTTGTAAATCACCTCAGTATATTCACTAAGTCCTTGACATCCTTACCAAAGTGTGGTGAACAGAATTGGACACAATTCTCTAGCTGGGACCGAACCAATGATGTATAAACATCAGCATTTCCTCCTGAGTTTTTTTACCCTGTGTGTCTCTCTCCAACTCCAAAGGCACTACATGTTACCTTCAAAGATCTGTGTGTGTACACCCCAGGTCTCTCTACTCCTGCACCCACTTGATAATGGTATCATTTAGATTAGAGATACAGCACTGAAACAGGCCCTTCGGCCCAACGAGTCTGTGCCGAACATCAACCACCTACTAATCCTACACTAATCCCATATTCCTACCAAACATCCCCACCTGTCCCTATATTTCCCTACCACCTACCTATACGAGTGACAATTCATAATGGCCAATTTACCTATCAACCTGCAAGTCTTTTGGCTTGTGGGAGGAAACAGGAGCACCCGGAGAAAACCCACGCAGACACAGAGAGAACTTGCAAACTCCACACAGGCAGGACCCGGAATCGAACCCGGGTCTCTGGAGCTGTGAGGCTGCGATGCTAACCACTGCGCCACTGTGCTGCCCTGTATTTAGTTTATATTGTTTCGCCACATACTTCCTACCCAAATATCTCACTTCACACTTCACTTTGTTAAATTACATCTGCCATGTTCCTGCCCATTTCACCAGTCAGTCTCTGTCCTCCTGAAGTCTGTTACTATCCTTCTCACTGCTTATTAACATTTCTGAGCTTCCGTCCATCTGAAAGGTTTGACATTATCCCGTCTGTACACAACGCAACGGCAATAACAAACAGCAACAGTGATCCCAACTGTGACACTGGGGAATCCCACAGTGTACTTCCCTCCAGACTGAACAATAACCATTCTCCAATACTCTCTGCTTTCTTTCACTGAGCTAATTTCCTGCATGCTGGCATTGTAAATAAAGGAACATTCTCCCATTTATGTAACGTGTTTCATGACCACTGCATGTCCCAAAGTGACTTCCAATTAATTAATACTTCTTAACACTTAGTCAGTTTCATAATGTAGGAAACAGGGCAGCCAATTTCTACACAGCAAGATCCCACAAGTAACAATGTGATGATGATCAGATCTGTTTTTGTGATGTAGATTGAAGGGTAAATACTGATCAGGACACTGGGGAGAATTCCCTTGTTTTTCGAAATAATCCCATGGGATCTTTAACATCCAAATGGGAGAGCAGCCGGGGCCTTGGTTTAACGTTTCATTCGATATATGGCACCTCTGACAGTGCAACACACCCTCAGGACTGCACTACAGTGTCAGCCTTGATTCTTGTGATCAAGTCCTGCAGTGACACTTGATCCTAGAAGCTTGTGACTGAAAGGGGAGAGTGCTACAAACTGAGCCACTGCTGACATTGGCCCTTTAATCCCATGTGTTTCTAATTTGGTAACACGGCTGCTATGTGCTACTTTATCAAACGCCTGGTGAAAGGATAGGAATATTGTGAAAGTACAGGCAGCTACAATCATAGAAACATAGAATACCACAGACATAATGAGGTCATTCGACCCATCAAATCTGTGCTTGCCCTTTCAAAGAGCAATCCAGTTAGTCCCACTCCCTGGCTCTTTCACTATATCCTTGCATTTTCTCTGCTTCAGATATTATCCAATTCCCATTTGGGATCTACTATTGAATCTGAATCCATCAGCCTATCAGACAGTGCATTCCAAATCCAAACCACTCAGAAACACAAATCCTCATATATGCTTCTTTTACCAATCACCTTAAATCTGTGTCTCTGGTTAGTGACCCCTTGGACATTGGAAACTGTTTCTCTTTATTTAATTTATCTAAACCCTTCCTAATGTTAAAGACCTCAATCAAGTCTCCTCTGAAAGATCTCTGCTCTAAGGTGAACAACATCAGCTACATAACTGTAATCCCTCATGCCTGCACAAATTCTAGTAAAACAGTTCTGTCCCCTCTCCGAAAGCTCCATGTCCTTCCGAAAGTGTGGTTTCTTGTATTTGATACAAGTCTCCAGGTGGAACCGAACTAGTATTTTCTATATGCTTCACATAATGTCCTTGCATTTGCTCTTTTTTCCTCTATTTATCAAACCTAGGATCCCACATATTTATTAACGGTTTCGTTAGTCTTTCCGACCACCTTCAAAGATTTGTGTACAAACACCCCAGGTGTCTCTCTTATTTCACCACCTTTATAGTTGTATCATTTTACTTGTATTGTCTGTCCTCTTTCGTCCTTCGAAATTGTATCACAACACACATCAGCAAAGCCAAATAAATATTGAGAAGATTGAAGCCATTTTTTTCTATCTCCGTTCCAAACATTTCCTATCTCGATCCTTCTGCTTTGTAAATGTTTGAGAGCAAGCCAAACTGTTCACAAACTTGGTTACATAGTTCACCTTGAGATGTCTTGAGATGAAATTCCGACCAAATATTCACACCATCAGTAAAACGGCCTATTTTCATCCACATTGGAGTTGCATAGCTGGTTAAAGAGGAAATTAACGTAATCGTGAGGAAGGATATTAGCTCTGACGATGTCGAATATGTATTGGTAGAGCTGAGAAACACTAACGGACAGAAAACGTTCGTGGGGGTTGTATATAGACCCCACAAACTGTAGTGGTGATGTTGGGAATGGCATTAAACAGGAAATTAGAGATGCATGCGATAAAGGAACATCTGTAATTATGAGTGACTTTAATCTGCTTATAGATTGGACAAATCAAATTGGTCACAATACTGTAGAGGAGAAATTCCTTGAGTGTATACGAAATGGTTTTCTGGACCAATACGTTGAGGAACCAACTAGAGAACAGGCCATCCTAGATTGGGTATCGTTTCATGAGAGAGGAATAATTGACAGTCTAGTGGTGCGAAATCCCTTGGGGATGAGCGACCATAATATGATAGAATTCTTCGTCAACGTGGAGAGTGACCTAGTTGATTCTGAGACTAGGGTCCTGAACGTTAAGAAAGGAAACTACGAAGGTATGAGGCTCGAGTTGGTTATGATGGATTGGGAAACGTTACCAAAAGGAATGACGGTCGATCGGCAATGGTAAAAATTCAAAGAGTGCATGGATGAACTGCAACAATTGTTTACTCCTGTCTGGTGCAAAAGTAAAACGGGAAAGGTAGCCAAACCATGGCTGACAAGGAGAATTAGAGATAGCATTAGATCCCAGGAAGACGCATACAAATTAGCCAGAAAAAACAACAGACCAGGTGATTGTGAGCAGTTTCGAATTCAGCAAAGGAGGACCAAGGGATTGATTAAGAAGAGGAAAATCGTGTCCGAGAGTAAGCTTGTGGGGAACATAAAAACTGATTGTAAAAGTTTCTGTAGCTATGTGAAGAGGAAAAGATTGGTGAAGACAAAAGTAGGTCCCTTACAGTCAAACAGGAGAATTTATTATGGGGAACAAAGAAATGGCTGACCAACTAAATGGATACTTTGATTCTGCCTTCACAACGGAGAACACAAATATCATACCAGAAATGTTGGAGAACACAGGGTTTAGTGAGAGATAGGAACTGAAGGAAATCAGTATTTGTAGAGAAATGGTGTTGGGGAAATTGATGGGATTGAAGGCCGATAAATCCCCAGGGCCTGATAGAATGCTTCCCACAGTACTTACGGAAGTGGCTTTAGAAAAAGTGGAAGCATTGGTAGTCATCTTTCAAGATTCTATAGACTCTGGAACAGTTCCTATAGATTGGAGGGTAGCTAATGTAACCCCACTGTTGAAAAAGGGAGGGAGAGAGAAAGCAGGGAATTACAGACCAGTCAGCCTGACGTCGGTAGTGGGGAAAATTCTAGAGACCATTATCAAAGATTTTATAGCAGAGCCCTTGGAGAATAGTGGTAGAATCGGACAGATCATGGATTTACGAAAGGGAAACCATGCTTAATAAACCTAATAGAATTCTTCGGGGGTGTAACTAGTAGAGTTGATGAGGGGGAGCCAGTGGACTTTCAGAAGGCTCTAGACAAAGTCCCACCTAAGAGCTTAGCATATACAATTAACATGCATGTGATTGGGGGCAATGTATTGTGATGAATAGAAAATTGGTTGGCAGACAGGAAACAAAGTGTAGGAGTAAACCGTTCTTTTTTCTGAATGGCAGGCAATGACTAGTGGGGTACCGCAGGGATCAGTGTTAGGACCCCAGCTATTCACAATAGACATTAATAATTTCGATGAGGGAACTAATTGTAATATCTCCAAATTTGCAGATTACACAAAACGGGG
>NW_027142040.1:0-37500 GCF_036365525.1 Heterodontus francisci
TGAGTGAGAGAGTGAGAGAGTGAGAGAGTGAGAGAGTGAGAGAGTGAGGAGAGTGAGAGTGAGAGTGAGAGAGTGAGAGTGAGAGAGTGAGAGTGAGAGAGAGAGAGAGAGAGAGAGAGTGAGAGAGAGAGAGTGAGAGAGGGAGATGAGAGTGAGAGAGGGAGAGAGGGAGAGTGAGTGGGGGAGAGGGGGAGAGAGAGAGGGAGAGTGAGAGACGGAGCGGGAGAGGGAGAGGGAGAGTGAGGGAGAGGGGGACAGGGAGAGTGAGAGAGAGAGAGAGAGAGTGAAAGACAGGGAGTGAGAGAGAGATTGAAATATGCATTTACCCGAGAGTTTGGTTTCCTGGAGCCGATTACTGCATATACCGTTGCGGACTGCTCAACAAACTCTGCACCTTGGGAACAGAGAGGGTCATAATTTATCCCAAAACTCAAAACTCTCGTCACTGAAAGACCCGTATTTATATTATCAACTCAGCACATCTGACTGCGAGCTCTGCAGCTGGATTCAGATCGAAAAACTGAATGTTACTCACTGTGAATCTGTTTCTTCCTGAACTGTTGGAAACGCAGTACAGAGAACAGAATGGCCACACTCAGTAGACAGACAGTCGCTGATCCAGCCAGAATATAAATCATTTTCATGTCTGGTCCCTTTTCCTTACTCTCTGAAAGAAACCAGGTACAGTACGGGGTTAGATACAGAGTAAAGCTCCCTCTACACTGTCCTCATCAAACAGTCCCAGGACAGGTACAGTACGGGGTTAGATACAGAGTGAAGCTCCCTCTACACTGTCCCATCAAACACTCCCAGGACAGGTACAGTACGGGGTTAGATACAGAGTGAAGCTCCCTCTACACTGTCCCCATCAAACACTCCCAGGACAGGTACAGTACGGGGGTTAGATACAGAGTAAAGCTCCCTCTACACTGTCCCCATCAAACACTCCCAGGACAGGTACAGTACGGGGTTAGATACAGAGTAAAGCTCCCTCTACACTGTCCCCATCAAACACTCCCAGACAGGTACAGTACGGGGTTATATACAGAGTAAAGCTCCCTCTACACTGTCCCATCAAACACTCCCAGGACAGGTACAGTACGGGGTTAGATACAGAGTAAAGCTCCCTCTACACTGTCCCCATCAAACACTCCCAGGACAGGTACAGTACGGGGTTATATACAGAGTAAAGCTCCCTCTACACTGTCCCCATCAAACACTCCCAGGACAGGTACAGTACGGGGTTAGATACAGAGTAAAGCTCCCTCTACACTGTCCCCATCAAACACTCCCAGGACAGGTACAGTACGGGGTTATATACAGAGTAAAGCTCCTCTACACTGTCCCCATCAAACACTCCCAGGACAGGTACAGCACGGGATTGGCTGCTCTCTGATTTGGGAGCCTGAGTGTTGAGAGCCTCAACGAGGTGCAGCTGAGAGTGCTGGTGGCAGTTGGAGGTTGCAGAGGTGGAGAGAGGAGCTGCACTGAGCAAGGGAGAGCAGCTACCAACAAGCAAAGGAAAACTCCAACAACAGTCTCCATTAAAGAGAAGAAAGGGACATTTTGTGGAAACAAGGCTTTGTCTGGTGGTGGGTGCTGAACACCAGTAATTTACTTTGGACTGTTGGGGAGGAACAAGTGGCTGGAACAACAAGGGGTGGGGCTGCCAATTCAACAGGAATCTGTGCTGCTGCAAAAGCACACAGGGAAGCTCCCTCCCCACCCCAATTGCCAAGCCTGGGTCAGCTGAAGCTGCCCAGCTAAACAGACGGAAGGGGATAGATAGTGCCTGGGCGGCTTCAGCTGACCCAGGTGAAGACGACTCCCCCAACCGGAAGACCGGAAGACCAACTTCAAAGACTGTTTGTTTTAAGTGTACTGTGAGCACCACCTCCAGAAAGCAAATCATCCCTTCCAGCCTGCCTTTGCCTCTCCTCTCTTACCTCAGCCTCTCCACTAACCTGTTGTTTGTTTGTTTGTCTTTCAAATTTTTCTGTGAATCTGTTATTTAGTGTGCAAGTCCACAATATGGGGTGGGTTTAGCTCTTGGACCCATGGCAAGCCCTTCATCACCGGTGGCGGGGCCCTCTACTACCTACGCAGCTGCAGCTTCTGTGGCTGCCCACGTGGCCCCGTCACCCTTTAAATTATTGACATGCAGCCATGGGGTGAAGAGCTATCCCCACCCCAACATGTCTATTGAGGCCTGCGTTAAGGCAATGGCCGTGGTTGTCGGCCCCTCGGCCATTGTTGCGGCCTCAAAGATGTATGGGAAGGCTGTGTTCTTTTTGAAGACCGAGCGGGCGGTGTCCCTGGCCCTGAGTAAAGGGCTCACTGTGGGGGGGACCTTCCTGCCAGTGGACCCTCTGGGGGCCACTGCGCATCGGATAATGTTGTCCAACGTCCCACCCTTCATTCCCAGTGAGCTCCTCCTCCCCCACCTGCACCATCTGGGGGAGGTGAGGTCGGGGATCACCCCAGTCCGGCTTGGTCTTCGGGAGCACAGCCTCCAACATGTCTACTCCTTCCGCCGCCAGTTATTTATGCAGCTGGCGCGGGAGGAGGACACGGAGGGCCAATTTAATGTGGAGTTCCAGGGGACGGCCTACCGCGTCTTTTGGACCTCGGACGGGGCGCGGTGCCACGTCTGCAAGGGGGTGGGGCATGTTCGGAAGAACTGCCCCAACCTCCCGGCCGCCAGCTCCACCTCGGCGGCCCAGAGTGGTTCCACAGCACCTCCTCCCACTCCCCCCGCACATCCAACAGACACCGCTCAGTCGGTTCCGGAGGCTGTGGTTTTCACAGCCTCTGGCGGGGAGGGGAGCGTCCGTCCGAGCGGAAGGAAGACGCGGGGAAAAAAGAAACATCGTGAGGCGCGTCCCCTGGACACTTTGACTCAACCCGAGCCTGAGCTCAGCCCAAAGCCCATTCCCATGGAATCCACCTGTCCCAGGGCTGGGCTCAGGCCCAGGGTGACTAAAAAAGGAAAAAAGGGTGCGGAGGCGGAGGCCTCTGATGACATGGAGGTCTCTGAGTCTCCGCGCCCAAGTGCGAAAAAGAGGAGAAGGCACCCCTCCACAGAAATAACACAGGGCCCTGAGGTGCAGGACCCATCTGTTGGAGGGGAGCTGCCTCCTGTTTCTGGTCCTCAGGTGCCCCCTACTGCCACCACCAAGGCTGCAAAGTCCGGGCAGGTGCTCCCTATTCCTCAGGATGGAGGGGAGGGGATGGCCCCGGTACGTGAGGCCCCTCCTGAAGGAGTAAGTGGGGCCCTGCTTGTGGTGGGGGAGCCTGGGGAAACCGCCCATTCCGCCACTGCGACTGGGTCGGGTGTCCTGAATGAAGGGGAGGGCGAGGCCCCAGAGGGTCGGGCCTCCCAGCCGGAGTCCACCACCAACCAGGAGACACCCGACCCAGTTATAACTGAGAATGCTGCCCCATCTGCTGGGCCTGTGGGTGCTGGCGGAGCGGGAGATGGCCTCCTCTCGCCGCCTCCAGTCTCGGCTCCGGCTGGTTTCCCGGAGTCCGGAACTTCTGTCTCCCCTGGACCAGTCATTGGCCTGGGGATGGAGGTGGAGGGAGGTCCTGAACCGCTGGTGCCTACAGGCTCCAGTTTCACAATAGAACCCAGAGAGGACTCCTCCGCCATCGATCCTGGGGGTGGGATCGTGACGGAGGCGGGACCAGCTGGCGCGGCTGGGACGTCCGCCCCACAGTGTGTGGTGGATGTGTTGGCCGCTGGCGGTGACGACCCGGAGGAGGATGGGGATTCGGTGCGGGGCACGGAGGATGATCTTGATTCCATCGCCAGTGAGGTGGTGGAGTCCCTCGTGCCTCCCACCGAATCTCCTCTCATCCCCACGGCGGAACTCCGGGATTTCCTCGCGGCTTGCAGGGGTTGCCGCAATAAAGTTCAGCTGGCCCTCGACCGTTGGTCGAATCTGGCGCTGATCATCCAGTCCGTCCGTGCCGCCCTTAAGATAGCGGGCAAGCGCGCGGACGTGAAACTGGTTGAGAGGCGCCGTTTTAATGTGTTCCTCAATGGGTTGCTGGGGGAGTGGAGGGCCAGGTGCACTTCCACTCCCTCCTCACAGTGAGCTGTTGGTGACGGGTTTTAAGTACCTTTGACATGAAGATAACCATAGCCAGCCTCAACATCAACGGCAGCAGAGGGGCTCACCGCAGATTTCACAATCTCTCAGTCCTTAGGGAAGGGAGATACGCGGTGAGCTTTCTGCAGGAAACCCACACCGTTCCGGGAGACGAAGCCACCTGGCTCCTGGAGTGGCAGGGTGGGGTCTACATGAGTCACCTCACCCCTATTTCTAGTGGGGTGGCTATCTTGTTGGCCCCGACTTTTCAGCCGGAGATCTTGGGGGTCAAGGAGCTAGTGCCGGGCCGCTTGCTCCACCTCGCCGTTCGCCTGGGTAGCGTGCCGCTCCACTTTGTGAACGTGTACGCGCCCAGGCCCGGCGCTTTGCAAGCGCGCTTCTTTGAAGAAGTGTCCGCTCTCTTGAGCTCCATCGATAGCGGCGAGTGCATCATCCTCGGGGGGGATTTTAACTGCACCCTCGAGGTGGGGGATCGCTCCGGTCCCCAGCGCGGCCAAGCGTCGGTGGAGAAGTTGAGGGGACTGATCAGCTCCCTTAACTTGGTGGACGTCTGGCGGAATCTCCATCCCGACTCCAGCGCCTTCACGTGGAGGTCTGGAGGAGGGGGGGCGCGAATCGACCGCCTCTACATTTCGCAGGCGTACGTCTCCCGCGTTTCGGCGGCCTCCATGCGGCTGGTGCCGTGCTCGGACCACCGCCTGGTGTGGGCGGAGTTCACTCCGCTCCGCACGCGGGCGGGGTCCGCGTACTGGCACTTTAACAACCGGCTGCTGGAGGACGTGCGATTTCGGGACTCGTTCTGTCAATTCTGGGCCGACTGGAGAAGGAAGCAGGGGGGCTTCCCCTCCTTGAGGCTATGGTGGGATGTGGGCAAGACTCACATCCGCGTCTTCTGTCAGGAGTACGCGAAGGGGTCGACCAAGAGGCGGGAAGCCGAGATCGGGCGCCTTGAGAGGGAGGTGCTCGACTTGGAATCCCGCCTCGGTCATGCTGTCGCGGACCCGGCCCTGTGGCAGGCGTACAAAGAGAAGAAGGGCGCGCTGAGGAACCTGCAGCTCATAGGGTCCCGAGGCGCGTACGTGAGGTCGCGGATCCAGATCCTGGAAGATTTGGACCGCGCCTCACCCTTCTTCTACTCGCTGGAAAAATGGCGGGGGGTCCGTAAGCAGCTCGTCGAGCTGCTGGCCGACGACGGATCCTCCATCACGGATCCGGAGGGAATGGGCCTCCTGGTCCGGACGTATTACAGTGCGTTGTTCTCTCCGGATCCGTCCAGCGAGGATGCGCGCAGAGTTTTGTGGGAGGACCTGCCGCAGGTCAGCCCGGAGGGCGCCGAAGGATTGGAGGCTCCGCTCACGTTGGCGGAGCTGACTGGCGCCCTCCACCAGCTCTCAAGGGGCAAATCCCCAGGGCTGGATGGGTTGACCGTGGAGTTCCTCAGGGCGTTCTGGGACGTCCTGGGGGACGATTACGCGCGGGTCCTGGGGGAAAGCCTGGCGACCGGGGAGATGCCCCTCTCGTGGCGCAGGGCGGTCATCGTCCTGCTGCCGAAGAGGGGCGATCTCCGCCTGCTTAAAAACTGGCGTCCGGTCTCCCTCCTCAGCACGGATTATAAGATCTTTGCCCGGGCTATGTCTACCCGCCTGGGCTCCGTGCTGGCCCACATGATCCACCCCGACCAGTCCTACACGGTCCCGGGCCGGTCCATCCAGGACAACATCCACCTGGTCCGGGACCTGATCCATCTTTCCCAGAGGACTGGTCAGTCGGTTGCCTTTCTCTCCCTCGATCAGGAGAAGGCGTTCGACAGGGTGGATCACGATTACCTTTTCGGGACTCTGCGCGCTTTCGGACTCGGGCCGCATTTCGTGGCCCGGGTCCGACTTTTATACGCCGCCGCAGAGTGTCTAGTCAAAGTTAACGGGTCCTTGACGGCGCCCCTTCGATTTGGGAGAGGAGTGCGTCAGGGGTGCCCCATGTCCGGCCAATTGTATACCATCTGCGTGGAGCCCTTCCTGTGCCTGCTTCGCAGGAGGTTGACGGGATTGGCTCTGCGCGAGCCGGCCATGCGGGTCGTCCTCTCGGCTTACGCCGACGACGTGCTCCTCGCAATCACAGATCCCGTTGACTTGCGGAGGATGCGCGACTGCCAGCAGACCTTTTCTGCCGCGTCCTCCGCGAGGATCAATTGGGAGAAATGTTCCGGACTCCTGGTTGGTCTGTGGCGGGTGGACTCCCTGCCGGAGGAGATGACACCTTTTGCGTGGAGCACCACGCACCTCCTCTATCTGGGAGTCCACCTTAGCCCCGCTGAGGAAGCCTGGCCGGCAAACTGGCAGGAGTTGGAGGCGAAAGTCACCGCTCGGCTGGGGCGCTGGACAGGACTGCTCCGAGTGCTTTCCTACAGGGGCCGAGCGTTGGTCATAAACCAACTGGTGGCCTCCATGCTGTGGTACCGGTTGGTCACTTTGGCCCCGCCCCCTGTATTTGCCACCAAGATCCAGAAGAAACTCGTCGATTTCTTCTGGGGCAAGAGGAAACACTGGGTCTCTGCCGCGGTCCTGAGTCTCCCGATCGAGGAGGGCGGTCAGTCGCTGGTGTGCGTCCGCACCCAGGCTGCGACTCTCCGCCTTCGGACCCTGCAGAGATACCTGTACGTCGAGCGTCCTCCCAGATGGTGTGCGCTGACGACGTATTTTTTCCGCCAGTGTCACTGCCTTCAAGACGACACGCAGCTCCCGGTGGAGTCCGTTAGCCGCGCCTCTCTGAGGGAGTTGCCTGTCTTTTACCGGGATCTTTTCCGAGTCTGGAACATGGTCGCCTCCAGTCAGGGCGCTCCCCCGCCGGCGGAGGAGAGCGCCTCGGCTGTCCGGGCGGCCGACTCCGGGGACGGTCCGGCGGGCGGAGGAGTAGCCGAAACCCCCGGGACGCCCCTCACTGCGGGTGGCGAGGGGGCTCGGGAGTGCGGAGCGATCCCGGCCGAGCTGACCCCCGCTGGGCCGGAACTGCTCATCGGACCCAGGCCCCGAAACCCTCCTCGGGAGCCGGTCCCGCACAACCCGAGCCGCCTCTCGGGAATGCCCTCCGTGCCATTCCAATCGGCGCGGAGGGGTTTCCTGTACGGGCTGCTCCTGCACACTTTCCACTTCCTCGCCCTCGTCAGCCGGCCGGACACGCCCTGGCGGTCCGCGTTGCCAACTGGCGGCGAGGGGAAACCCCGATGGAGGTCTCTCTACGCGGGAGTCTTCCCCCTTTACATCGGGGACCTGGGGTGGAGGGTGCTGCACAGAGCAGTCCCGTGCAATAGGCTTTTAAGTAGGTTCACGGACTCCCAGGCCAGCTGTACTTTCTGCGGCCTGGACGAGTCCGTGTTCCACATTTATACGGAGTGTGCGAGGTTGCAGCCCCTATTTGAGTATCTGAAGGGGCTGCTCCTCAAATTCTGGCTGCACTTCAGTCCCACACTCCTGATCTTTGGGTACCCGGTGCGGAGGGGCTTGGGCCGGGAGGAGGATCTCCTCGTCGGTCTGCTCCTGGGCCTGGCCAAGGTGGCAATTCACAGGTCCAGGTTGCGGGCCGTCGGGGGTTCCGTCCTCCCCGATTGCCTGCCCCTCTTCCGCGGTTACGTTCGCGCCCGGGTGTCCCTGGAAAAGGAGCATGCGGTGTCAGCCGGTACGCTTGAGGCCTTCCGCGACCGGTGGGCACCGCAGGGACTGGAGTGCATCGTCGACGCCGAGAATGGCATTTTAATTTGAGTTTTTTGTTTATTTATCTGTTTTAATAAAGTTATTTTAAAACTGTAAATATGTACATAAAGGGGGCCTGAGGAATAAAGGCCCCCTCGATGTGAAAAATATAAAAGGGGCCTGGGGTATAAAGGTCACCTTGTGGAGAAAAAAAACAAAAAAAAACGGGGGTTAGATACAGAGTAAATCTCCCTCTAAAAAAAAAAGAAAAAAAAAAAAAAAAAACGGGATTGGCTGCTCTCTGATTTGGGAGCCTGAGTGTTGAGAGCCTCAACGAGGTGCAGCTGAGAGTGCTGGTGGCAGTTGGAGGTTGCAGAGGTGGAGAGAGGAGCTGCACTGAGCAAAGGAGAGCAGCTACCAACAAGCAAAGGAAAACTCCAACAACAGTCTCCATTAAAGAGAAGAAAGGGACATTTTGTGGAAACAAGGCTTTGTCTGGTGGTGGGTGCTGAACACCAGTAATTTACTTTGGACTGTTGGGGGAGGAACAAGTGGCTGGAACAACAAGGGGTGGGGCTGCCAATTCAACAGGAATCTGTGCTGCTGCAAAAGCACACAGGAAAGCTCCCTCCCCACCCCAATTGCCAAGCCTGGGTCAGCTGAAGCTGCCCAGCTAAACAGACAGAAGGGGATAGATAGTGCCTGGGCAGCTTCAGCTGACCCAGGTGAAGACGACTCCCCCAACCAGAAGACCGGAAGACCAACTTCAAAGACTGTTTGTTTTAAGTGTACTGTGAGCACCACCTCCAGAAAGCAAGTCATCCCTTCCAGCCTGCCTTTGCCTCTCCTCTCTTACCTCAGCCTCTCCACTAACCTGTTGTTTGTTTGTTTGTCTTTTCAAATTTTTCTGTGAGTCGCTGTTATTTAGTGTGCAAGTCCACAATTTGGAGTGGGTTTAGCTCTTAGACCCATGGCAAGCCCTTCATCACCGGTGGCGGGGCCCTCTACTACCTACGCAGCTGCAGCTTCTGTGGCTGCCCACGTGGCCCCGTCACCCTTTAAATTATTGACATGCAGCCATGGGGTGAAGAGCTATCCCCACCCCAACATGTCTATTGAGGCCTGCGTTAAGGCAATGGCCGTGGTTGTCGGCCCCTCGGCCATTGTTGCGGCCTCAAAGATGTATGGGAAGGCTGTGTTCTTTTTGAAGACCGAGCGGGCGGTGTCCCTGGCCCTGAGTAAAGGGCTCACTGTGGGGGGGACCTTCCTGCCAGTGGACCCTCTGGGGGCCACTGCGCATCGGATAATGTTGTCCAACGTCCCACCCTTCATTCCCAGTGAGCTCCTCCTCCCCCACCTGCACCACCTGGGGGAGGTGAGGTCGGGGATCACCCCAGTCCGGCTTGGTCTTCGGGAGCACAGCCTCCAACATGTCTACTCCTTCCGCCGCCAGTTATTTATGCAGCTGGCGCGGGAGGAGGACACGGAGGGCCAATTTAATGTGGAGTTCCAGGGGACGGCCTACCGCGTCTTTTGGACCTCGGACGGGGCGCGGTGCCACGTCTGCAAGGGGGTGGGACATGTTCGTAAGAACTGCCCCAACCTCCCGGCCGCCAGCTCCACCTCGGCGGCCCAGAGTGGTTCCACAGCACCTCCTCCCACTCCCCCCGCACATCCAACAGACACCGCTCAGTCGGTTCCGGAGGCTGTGGTTTTCACAGCCTCTGGCGGGGAGGGGAGCGTCCGTACGAGCGGAAGGAAGACGCGGGGAAAAAAGAAACATCGTGAGGCGCGTCCCCTGGACACTTTGACTCAACCCGAGCCTGAGCTCAGCCCAAAGCCCATTCCCATGGAATCCACCTGTCCCAGGGCTGGGCTCAGGCCCAGGGTGACTAAAAAGGGGAAAAAGGGTGCGGAGGAGGAGGCCTCTGATGACATGGAGGTCTCTGAGTCTCCGCGCCCAAGTGCGAAAAAGAGGAGAAGGCACCCCTCCACAGAAATAACACAGGGCCCTGAGGTGCAGGGCCCATCTGTTGGAGGGGAGCTGCCTCCTGTTTCTGGTCCTCAGGTGCCCCCTACTGCCACCACCAAGGCTGCAAAGTCCGGGCAGGTGCTCCCTATTCCTCAGGATGGAGGGGAGGGGATGGCCCCGGTACGTGAGGCCCCTCCTGAAGGAGTAAGTGGGGCCCTGCTTGTGGTGGGGGAGCCTGGGGAAACCGCCCATTCCGCCACTGCGACTGGGTCGGGTGTCCTGAATGAAGGGGAGGGCGAGGCCCCAGAGGGTCGGGCCTCCCAGCCGGAGTCCACCACCAACCAGGAGACACCCGACCCAGTTATAACTGAGAATGCTGCCCCATCTGCTGGGCCTGTGGGTGCTGGCGGAGCGGGAGATGGCCTCCTCTCGCCGCCTCCAGTCTCGGCTCCGGCTGGTTTCCCGGAGTCCGGAACTTCTGTCTCCCCTGGACCAGTCATTGGCCTGGGGATGGAGGTGGAGGGAGGTCCTGAACCGCTGGTGCCTACAGGCTCCAGTTTCACAATAGAACCCAGAGAGGACTCCTCCGCCATCGATCCTGGGGGTGGGATCGTGACGGAGGCGGGACCAGCTGGCGCGGCTGGGACGTCCGCCCCACAGTGTGTGGTGGATGTGTTGGCCGCTGGCGGTGACGACCCGGAGGAGGATGGGGATTCGGTGCGGGGCACGGAGGATGATCTTGATTCCATCGCCAGTGAGGTGGTGGAGTCCCTCGTGCCTCCCACCGAATCTCCTCTCATCCCCACGGCGGAACTCCGGGATTTCCTCGCGGCTTGCAGGGGTTGCCGCAATAAAGTTCAGCTGGCCCTCGACCGTTGGTCGAATCTGGCGCTGATCATCCAGTCCGTCCGTGCCGCCCTTAAGATAGCGGGCAAGCGCGCGGACGTGAAACTGGTTGAGAGGCGCCGTTTTAATGTGTTCCTCAATGGGTTGCTGGGGGAGTGGAGGGCCAGGTGCACTTCCACTCCCTCCTCACAGTGAGCTGTTGGTGACGGGTTTTAAGTACCTTTGACATGAAGATAACCATAGCCAGCCTCAACATCAACGGCAGCAGAGGGGCTCACCGCAGATTTCACAATCTCTCAGTCCTTAGGGAAGGGAGATACGCGGTGAGCTTTCTGCAGGAAACCCACACCGTTCCGGGAGACGAAGCCACCTGGCTCCTGGAGTGGCAGGGTGGGGTCTACATGAGTCACCTCACCCCTATTTCTAGTGGGGTGGCTATCTTGTTGGCCCCGACTTTTCAGCCGGAGATCTTGGGGGTCAAGGAGCTAGTGCCGGGCCGCTTGCTCCACCTCGCCGTTCGCCTGGGTAGCGTGCCGCTCCACTTTGTGAACGTGTACGCGCCCAGGCCCGGCGCTTTGCAAGCGCGCTTCTTTGAAGAAGTGTCCGCTCTCTTGAGCTCCATCGATAGCGGCGAGTGCATCATCCTCGGGGGGGATTTTAACTGCACCCTCGAGGTGGGGGATCGCTCCGGTCCCCAGCGCGGCCAAGCGTCGGTGGAGAAGTTGAGGGGACTGATCAGCTCCCTTAACTTGGTGGACGTCTGGCGGAATCTCCATCCCGACTCCAGCGCCTTCACGTGGAGGTCTGGAGGAGGGGGGTCGCGAATCGACCGCCTCTACATTTCGCAGGCGTACGTCTCCCGCGTTTCGGCGGCCTCCATGCGGCTGGTGCCGTGCTCGGACCACCGCCTGGTGTGGGCGGAGTTCACTCCGCTCCGCACCCGGGCGGGGTCTGTGTACTGGCACTTTAACAACCGGCTGCTGGAGGACGTGCGATTTCGGGACTCGTTCTGTCGATTCTGGGCCGACTGGAGAAGGAAGCAGGGGGGCTTCCCCTCCTTGAGGCTATGGTGGGATGTGGGCAAGACTCACATCCGCGTCTTCTGTCAGGAGTACGCGAAGGGGTCGACCAAGAGGCGGGAAGCCGAGGTCGGGCGCCTTGAGAGGGAGGTGCTCGACTTGGAATCCCGCCTCGGTCATGCCGTCGCAGACCCGGCCCTGTGGCAGGCGTACAAAGAGAAGAAGGGCGCGCTGAGGAACCTGCAGCTCATAGGGTCCCGAGGCGCGTACGTGAGGTCGCGGATCCAGATCCTGGAAGATTTGGACCGCGCCTCACCCTTCTTCTACTCGCTGGAAAAATGGCGGGGGGTCCGTAAGCAGCTCGTCGAGCTGCTGGCCGACGACGGATCCTCCATCACGGATCCGGAGGGAATGGGCCTCCTGGTCCGGACTTATTACAGTGCGTTGTTCTCTCCGGATCCGTCCAGCGAGGATGCGCGCAGAGTTTTGTGGGAGGACCTGCCGCAGGTCAGCCCGGAGGGCGCCGAAGGATTGGAGGCCCCGCTCACGTTGGCGGAGCTGACTGGCGCCCTCCACCAGCTCTCGCGGGGCAAATCCCCAGGGCTGGATGGGTTGACCGTGGAGTTCCTCAGGGCGTTCTGGGACGTCCTGGGGGACGATTACGCGCGGGTCCTGGGGGAAAGCCTGGCGACCGGGGAGATGCCCCTCTCGTGGCGCAGGGCGGTCATCGTCCTGCTGCCGAAGAGGGGCGATCTCCGCCTGCTTAAAAACTGGCGTCCGGTCTCCCTCCTCAGCACGGATTATAAGATCTTTGCCCGGGCTATGTCTACCCGCCTGGGCTCCGTGCTGGCCCACATGATCCACCCCGACCAGTCCTACACGGTCCCGGGCCGGTCCATCCAGGACAACATCCACCTGGTCCGGGACCTGATCCATCTTTCCCAGAGGACTGGTCAGTCGGTCGCCTTTCTCTCCCTCGATCAGGAGAAGGCGTTCGACAGGGTGGATCACGATTACCTTTTCGGGACTCTGCGCGCTTTCGGACTCGGGCCGCATTTCGTGGCCCGGGTCCGACTTTTATACGCCGCCGCAGAGTGTCTAGTCAAAGTTAACGGGTCCTTGACGGCGCCCCTTCGCTTTGGGAGAGGAGTGCGTCAGGGGTGCCCCATGTCCGGCCAATTGTATACCATCTGCGTGGAGCCCTTCCTGTGCCTGCTTCGCAGGAGGTTGACGGGATTGGCTCTGCGCGAGCCGGCCATGCGGGTCGTCCTCTCGGCTTACGCCGACGACGTGCTCCTCGCAATCACAGATCCCGTTGACTTGCGGAGGATGCGCGACTGACAGCAGACCTTTTCTGCCGCGTCCTCCACGAGGATCAATTGGGAGAAATGTTCCGGACTCCTGGTTGGTCAGTGGCGGGTGGACTCCCTGCCGGAGGAGATGACACCTTTTGCGTGGAGCACCACGCACCTCCTCTATCTGGGAGTCCACCTTAGTCCCGCTGAGGAAGCCTGGCCGGCAAACTGGCAGGAGTTGGAGGCGAAAGTCACCGCTCGGCTGGGGCGCTGGACAGGACTGCTCCGAGTGCTTTCCTACAGGGGCCGAGCGTTGGTCATAAACCAACTGGTGGCCTCCATGCTGTGGTACCGGTTGGTCACTTTGGCCCCGCCCCCTGCATTTGCCACCAAGATCCAGAAGAAACTCGTCGATTTCTTCTGGGGCAAGAGGAAACACTGGGTCTCTGCCGCGGTCCTGAGTCTCCCGATCGAGGAGGGCGGTCAGTCGCTGGTGTGCGTCCGCACCCAGGCTGCGACTCTCCGCCTTCGGACCCTGCAGAGATACCTGTACGTCGAGCGTCCTCCCAGATGGTGTGCGCTGGCGACGTATTTTTTCCGCCAGTGTCACTGCCTTCAAGACGACACGCAGCTCCCGGTGGAGTCCGTTAGCCGCGCCTCTCTGAGGGAGTTGCCTGTCTTTTACCGGGATCTTTTCCAAGTCTGGAACACGGTCGCCTCCAGTCAGGGCGCTCCCCCGCCGGCGGAGGAGAGCGCCTCGGCTGTCCGGGCGGCCGACTCCGGGGACGGTCCGGCGGGCGGAGGAGTAGCCGAAACCCCCGGGACGCCCCTCACTGCGGGTGGCGAGGGGGCTCGGGAGTGCGGAGCGATCCCGGCCGAGCTGACCCCCGCTGGGCCGGAACTGCTCATCGGACCCAGGCCCCGAAACCCTCCTCGGGAGCCGGTCCCGCACAACCCGAGCCGCCTCTCGGAAATGCCCTCCGTGCCATTCCAATCGGCGCGGAGGGGTTTCCTGTACGGGCTGCTCCTGCACACTTTCCACTTCCTCGCCCTCGTCAGCCGGCCGGACACGCCCTGGCGGTCCGCGTTGCCATCTGGCGGCGAGGGGAAACCCCGATGGAGGTCTCTCTACGCGGGAGTCTTCCCCCTTTACATCGGGGACCTGGGGTGGAGGGTGCTGCACAGAGCAGTCCCGTGCAATAGGCTTTTAAGTAGGTTCACGGACTCCCAGGCCAGCTGTACTTTCTGCGGCCTGGACGAGTCCGTGTTCCACATTTATACGGAGTGTGCGAGGTTGCAGCCCCTATTTGAGTATCTGAAGGGGCTGCTCCTCAAATTCTGGCTGCACTTCAGTCCCACGCTCCTGATCTTTGGGCACCCGGTGCGGAGGGGCTCGGGCCGGGAGGAGGATCTCCTCGTCGGTCTGCTCCTGGGCCTGGCCAAGGTGGCAATTCACAGGTCCAGGTTGCGGGCCGTTGGGGGTTCCGTCCTCCCCGATTGCCTGCCCCTCTTCCGCGGTTACGTTCGCGCCCGGGTGTCCCTGGAAAAGGAGCATGCGGTGTCCGCCGGTACGCTTGAGGCCTTCCGCGACCGGTGGGCACCGCAGGGACTGGAGTGCATCGTCGACGCCGAGAATGGCATTTTAATTTGAGTTTTTTTGTTTATTTATCTGTTTTAATAAAGTTATTTTAAAACTGTAAATACGTACATAAAGGGGGCCTGAGGGATAAAGGCCCCCTCGATGTGAAAAATATAAAAGGGGCCTGGGGTATAAAGGTCACCTTGTAAAAAAAAAAGAAAAGAAAAAAAAAAAAAAAAAAATGGGATTACTCTACACTTGGTCATACTCGACAGGGTCACTCTTCGCAGATATCATCCCTGCCTCCGCAGGATCTGGAGTGCATCATTGATGCAGACAATGTAATTTTAATACGAGTTTTTGTCTTATTTATTCAATTTTAATAAGGTTATTTTATAAAATCTACATAAGTGGGGTCCAGAGGAGTAAAGGTCCACTCGACAAATAATATATAAAAGGGTCTTGGGTATAAAGGCTTCGGAAAAAAAGGGTTAGATTCAGAGTAAAGAAAAAACGAAAAAATAAGACATCATCCCTGCAAAAAAAAAAAAAAAAAAAAAAAACGGGGTTAGATACAGAGTAAAGCTCTCTCTACACTGTCCCCATCAAACACTCCCAGGACAGGTACAGTACGGGGGTTAGATACAGAGTAAAGCTCCCTCTACACTGTCCCCATCAAACACTCCCAGGACAGGTACAGTACGGGGTTAGATACAGAGTAAAGCTCCATCTACACTGTCCTCATCAAACACTCCCAGGACAGGTACAGTACGGGGTTAGATACAGAGTAAAGCTCCCTCTACACTGTCCCCATCAAACACTCCCAGGACAGGTACAGTACGGGGTTAGATACAGAGTAAAGCTCCCTCTACACTGTCCCCATCAAACACTCCCAGGACAGGTACAGTACGGGGTTAGATACAGAGTAAAGCTCCCTCTACACTGTCCCCATCAAACACTCCCAGGACAGGTACAGTACGGGGTTAGATACAAAAAAAAACGAGGTTAGAAAAAAAAAAAAAAAAGGGGTTAGATACAGAGTAAAGCTCCCTCTACACTGTCCCCATCAAACACTCCCAGGACAGGTACAGTACGGGGTTAGATACAGAGTAAAGCTCCCTCTACACTGTCCCCATCAAACACTCCCAGGACAGGTACAGTACGGGGGTTAGATACAGAGTAAAGCTCCCTCTGCACTGTCCCCATCAAACACTCCCAGGACAGGTACAGTACGGGGTTAGATACAGAGTAAAGCTCCCTCTACACTGTCCCCATCAAACACTCCCAAGACAGGTACAGTACGGGGGTTAGATACAGAGTAAAGCTCCCTCTACACTGTCCCCATCAAACACTCCCAGGACAGGTACAGTACGGGGTTAGATACAGAGTAAAGCTCCCTCGACACTGTCCCCATCAAACACTCCCAGGACAGGTACAGTACGGGGTTAGATACAGAGTAAAGCTCCCTCTACACTGTCCCCATCAAACACTCCCAGGACAGGTACAGTACAGGGTTAGATACAGAGTAAAGCTCCCTCTACACTGTCCCCATCAAACACTCCCAGGACAGGTACAGTACGGGGTTAGATACAGAGTAAAGCTCCATCTACACTGTCCCCCTCGAACACTCTCACCTCTCTCAGAGTCTGTATCCTCTCTGTTTCCACTGCAGGGTTTATTGAGTTCGATCGTCTGGGTCTGGTAGCTGACTGGGTTTCTCACAGAACATGTATAGTTGGTGGTAGAGCTAGATGGGAGGTCTACCTCCAGGGTCTTCCCATCGTCCAACAGATAATGTCCACTGCCTTCCTTCACAAGGTCATTTCCTGCACTTCGCCAGGTGTAGGTGACGGCACTTCCGTTCTCCACCGCGCACCTCAATGTCACGCGACAAGAGCCATTGATGGAGACATTGGTCATCGTGACATGTGACAGGGAGATGGCTTCTGGATGTGGTGACGAAGGATGGAGATGTTAACAGGGAGAAAGATCAGGAGAGGAAGGAGATCACTCTATACCCTGTTACTACCCCGACTCTGCCTCGGCTCCCGCCACGTCCCGACTCTCCCTCGGCTACCTCCACACACTGGCTCTCCCTCGGCTCCCTCCACGTCCCGACTCTGCCTCGGCTCCCTCCACACACTGGCTCTCCCTCGGCTCCCTCCACGTCCCGACTCTCCCTCGGCTCCCTCCACGTCCCGACCCTCCCTCGGCTCCCTCCACGTCCCGACCCTCCCTCGGCTCCCGCCACGTCCCGACTCTCCCTCGGCTCCCTCCACGCACTGGCTCTCCCTCGGCTCCCTCCACGCCCCGACTCTCCCTCGGCTCCCACCACGTCCCGACTCTCCCTCGGCTCCCTCCACGCCCCGACTCTCCCTCGGCTCCCTCCACGCCCCGACTCTCCCTCGGCTCACTCCACGCCCCGACTCTCCCTCGGCTCACTCCACGCCCCGACTCTCCCTCGGCTCACTCCACGCCCCGACTCTCCCTCGGCTCCCTCCACGTCCCGACTCATTCTCGGCTCCCTCCACGCCCCGACTCTCCCTCGGCTCCCTCCACGCCCCGACTCTCCCTCGGCTCCCTCCACGTCCCGACTCTCCCTCGGCTCCCTCCACGCCCCGACTCTCCCTCGGCTCCCTCCACGCCCCGACTCTCCCTCGGCTCCCTCCACGCCCCGACTCTCCCTCGGCTCCCTCCACGCCCCGACTCTCCCTCCACGCCCCGATTCTCGCTCGGCTCCTTTCACGTCCTGACTCTCCCTCGGCTCCCTCCACGCCCCGACTCTCCCTCGGCTCCCTCCACGCCCCGACTCTCCCTCGGCTCCCTCCACGCCCCGACTCTCCATCGGCTCCCTCCACGCCCCGACTCTCCCTCGGCTCACTCCACGTCCCATCTCTCCCTCGGCTCACTCCACGCCCCATCTCTCCCTCGGCTCCCTCCACGTCCCGGCTCATTCTCGGCTCCCTGCACGTCCCGACTCTCCCTCCACGCCCCGACTCTCCCTCGGCTCCTTCCACGTCCCGACTCTCCCTCGGCTCCCTCCACGCCCCGACTCTCCCTAGGCTCCCTCCACTCCCCGACTCTCCCTCGGCTCCCTCCACGCCCCGACTCTCCCTCGGCTCCCTCCACGCCCCGACTCTCCCTCCACGCCCCGACTCTCCCTCGGCTCCCTCCACGCCCCGACTCTCCCTCGGCTCCCTCCACGCCCCGACTCTCCCTCGGCTCCCTCCACGCCCCGACTCTCCCTAGGCTCCCTCCACGCCCCGACTCTCCCTCCACATCCCGACTCTCCCTTGGCTCCCTCCACGCCCCGACTCTCCCTCGGCTCCCTCCACGCCCCGACTCTCCCTCGGCTCCCTCCACGCCCCGACTCTCCCTCGGCTCCCTCCACGCCCCGACTCTCCCTCGGCTCACTCCACGCCCCGACTCTCCCTCGGCTCACTCCACGCCCCGACTCTCCCTCGGCTCCCTCCACGCCCCGACTCTCCCTCCACGCCCCGACTCTCCCTCGGCTCACTCTACGCCCCATCTCTCCCTCGGCTCCCTCCACGCCCCGACTCTCCCTCGGCTCCCTCAACGCCCCGACTCTCCCTCGGCTCCCTGCACGTCCCGACTCTCCCTCCACGCCCCGACTCTCCCTCGGCTCCCTCCATGCCCCGACTCTCCCTAGGCTCCCTCCACGCCCCGACTCTCCCTCCACATCCCGACTCTCCCTTGGCTCCCTCCACGCCCGGACTCTCCATCGGCTCCCTCCACATCACAACTCTCCCTCGCCTCCCGACTCTCCCTCGGCTCCAAAAAACGTCCCAACTCTCCCTCGGCACCCTCCACGCCCCGACTCTGCCTCGGCTCCTTCCACGTCCCGACTCTCCCTCGGCTCCCTCCACGCCCCGACTCTCCCTCCACGCCCCGTCTCTCCCTCGGCTCCCTCCATGCCCCGACTCTCCCTAGGCTCCCTCCACGTCCCGACTCTCCCTCGGCTCCCTCCACGTCCCGACCCTCCCTCCACGTCCCGACTCTCCCTCGGCTCCCTCCACGGACCGACTCTCCCTCCACGCCCCGACTCTCCCTCCACGCCCCGACTCTCCCTCACCGCCCCGACTCTCCCTCGGCTCCCTCTACGCCCCGACTCTCCCTCGGCTCCCTCCACGTCCCGACTCTCCCTCGGCTCCCTCCACGCCCAGACTCTCCCTCGGCTCCCTCCACGTCCCGACTCTCCCTCGGCTCCCTCCACGCCCTGACTCTCCCTCGGCTGCCGCCACGTCCCGACTCTCCCTCGGCTCCCGCCACGTCCCGACTCTCCCTCCACGTCCCGACTCTCCCTCGGCTCCCGCCACGTCCCGACTCTCCCTCGGCTCCCGCCACGTCCCGACTCTCCCTCCACGTCCCGACTCTCCCTCCACGTCCCGACTCTCCCTCGGCTCCTTCCACGTCCCGACTCTCCCTCGGCTCCTTCCACGTCCCGACTCTCCCTCGGCTCCCTCCACACCCCGACTCTCCCTCGGCTCCCTCCACGTCCCGACTCTCCCTCCACGTCCCGACTCTCCCTCGGCTCCCTCCACGTCCCGACTCTCCCTCCACGCTCCGCCTCTCCCTCCACGCCCCGCCTCTCCCTCGGCTCCCTCCACGCCCCGACTCTCCCTCGGCTCCCTCCACGCCCCGACTCTCCCTCGGCTCCCTCCACGCCCCGACTCTCCCTCCACGCCCCGACTCTCCCTCGGCTCCCTCCACGCCCCGACTCTCCCTCGGCTCCCTCCACGCCCCGACTCTCCCTCGGCTCCCTCCACGCCCCGACTCTCCCTCGGCTCCCTCCACGCCCCGACTTTCCCTCGGCTCACTCCACGCCCCGACTCTCCCTCGGCTCACTCCACGCCCCGACTCTCCCTCGGCTCACTCCACGCCCCATCTCTCCCTCGGCTCCCTCCACGTCCCGACTCATTCTCGGCTCCCTCCACGTCCCGACTCTCCCTCGGCTCCCTCCACGCCCCGACTCTCCCTCGGCTCCCTCCACGCCCCGACTCTCCCTCGGCTCCCTCCACGCCCCGACTCTCCCTCGGCTCCCTCCACGCCCCGACTTTCCCTCGGCTCACTCCACGCCCCGACTCTCCCTCGGCTCACTCCACGCCCCGACTCTCCCTCGGCTCCCTCCACGCCCCGACTCTCCCTCGGCTCCCTCCACGCCCCGACTCTCCATCGGCTCCCTCCACGCCCCGACTCTCCCTCGGCTCCCTCCACGCCCCGACTCTCCCTCGGCTCACTCCACGCCC
Source organism: Heterodontus francisci (assembly GCF_036365525.1). NCBI lineage: Eukaryota > Metazoa > Chordata > Chondrichthyes > Heterodontiformes > Heterodontidae > Heterodontus > Heterodontus francisci. The sequence goes on from NW_027142040.1 coordinate 19,780, forward strand.
CATCTCTCCCTCGGCTCACTCCACGCCCCATCTCTCCCTCGGCTCACTCCACGCCCCATCTCTCCCTCGGCTCCCTCCACGTCCCGGCTCATTCTCGGCTCCCTGCACGTCCCGAGTCTCCCTCCACGCCCCGACTCTCCCTCCACGCCCCGACTCTCCCTCGGCTCCCTCCACGCCCCGACTCTCCCTCGGCTCCCTCCACGCCCCGACTCTCCCTCGGCTCCCTCCACGCCCCGACTCTCCCTCCACATCCCGACTCTCCCTCGGCTCCCTCCACGCCCCGACTCTCCCTCGGCTCCCTCCACGCCCCGACTCTCCCTAGGCTCCCTCCACGCCCCGACTCTCCCTCCACATCCCGACTCTCCCTTGGCTCCCTCCACGCCCCGACTCTCCCTCGGCTCCCTCCACGCCCCGACTCTCCCTCGGCTCCCTCCACGCCCCGACTCTCCCTCGGCTCCCTCCACGTCCCGACTCTCCCTCGGCTCCCTCCACGCCCCGACTCTCCCTCACCGCCCCGACTCTCCCTCGGCTCCCTCCACGTCCCGACTCTCCCTCGGCTCCCTCCACGCCCCGACTCTCCCTCGGCTCCCTCCACGTCCCGACTCTCCCTCGGCTCCCGCCACGTCCCGACTCTCCCTCCACGCCCCGACTCTCCCTCGGCTCCCTCCACGCCCCGACTCTCCCTCCACATCCCGACTCTCCCTTGGCTCCCTCCACGCCCGGACTCTCCCTCGGCTCCCTCCACATCACAACTCTCCCTCGCCTCCCGACTCTCCCTCGGCTCCAAAAAACGTCCCAACTCTCCCTCGGCTCCCTCCACGTCCCAACCCTCCCTCCACGTCCCGACTCTCCCTCGGCTCCCTCCACGTCCCGACTCTCCCTCGGCTCCCTCCACGTCCCGACTCTCCCTCGGCTCCCTCCACGTCCCGACCCTCCCTCCACGTCCCGACTCTCCCTCGGCTCCCTCCACGTCCCGACTCTCCCTCGGCTCCCTCCACGGACCGACTCTCCCTCCACGTCCCGACCCTCCCTCCACGTCCCGACTCTCCCTCGGCTCCCGCCACGTCCCGACTCTCCCTCGGCTCCCTCCACACCCCGACTCTCCCTCGGCTCCCTCCACACCCCGACTCTCCCTCGGCTCCCTCCACGTACCGACTATCCCTCGGCTCCCTCCACGTCCCAATTCTCCCTCGGCTCCCTCCGCGCCCCGACTCTCCCTCGGCTCCCTCCGCGCCCCGACTCTCCCTCGGCTCCCTCCACACCCCGACTCTCCCTCGGCTCCCTCCGCGCCCCGACTCTCCCTCGGCTCCCTCCGCGCCCCGACTCTCCCTCGGCTCCCTCCACGCCCCGACTCTCCCTCGGCTCCCTCCGCGCCCCGACTCTCCCTCGGCTCCCTCCACACCCCGACTCTCCCTCGGCTCCCTCCACGTCCCAATTCTCCCTCCACGCCCCGACTCTCCCTCGGCTCCCTCCACGCCCCGACTCTCCCTCGGCTCCCTCCACGCCCCGACTCTCCCTCGGCTCCCTCCACGCCCCGACTCTCCCTCGGCTCACTCCACGCCCCGACTCTCCCTCGGCTCACTCCACGCCCCATCTCTCCCTCGGCTCCCTCCACGTCCCGACTCATTCTCGGCTCCCTCCACGTCCCGACTCTCCCTCGGCTCCCTCCACGCCCCGACTCTCCCTCGGCTCCCTCCACGTCCCGACTCTCCCTCGGCTCCCTCCACGCCCCGACTCTCCCTCGGCTCCCTCCACGCCCCGACTCTCCCTCGGCTCCCTCCACGCCCCGACTCTCCCTCCACGCCCCGATTCTCGCTCGGCTCCTTTCACGTCCTGACTCTCCCTCGGCTCCCTCCACGCCCCGACTCTCCCTCGGCTCCCTCCACGCCCCGACTCTCCCTCGGCTCCCTCCACGCCCCGACTCTCCATCGGCTCCCTCCACGCCCCGACTCTCCCTCGGCTCACTCCACGCCCCATCTCTCCCTCGGCTCACTCCACGCCCCATCTCTCCCTCGGCTCCCTCCACGTCCCGGCTCATTCTCGGCTCCCTGCACGTCCCGACTCTCCCTCCACGCCCCGACTCTCCCTCGGCTCCTTCCACGTCCCGACTCTCCCTCGGCTCCCTCCACGCCCCGACTCTCCCTCGGCTCCCTCCACGCCCCGACTCTCCCTCGGCTCCCTCCACGCCCCGACTCTCCCTCGGCTCCCTCCACGCCCCGACTCTCCCTCCACGCCCCGACTCTCCCTCGGCTCCCTCCACGCCCCGACTCTCCCTCGGCTCCCTCCACGCCCCGACTCTCCCTCGGCTCCCTCCACGCCCCGACTCTCCCTAGGCTCCCTCCACGCCCCGACTCTCCCTCCACATCCCGACTCTCCCTTGGCTCCCTCCACGCCCCGACTCTCCCTCGGCTCCCTCCACGCCCCGACTCTCCCTCCACGCCCCGACTCTCCCTCGGCTCCCTCCATGTCCCGACTCTCCCTAGGCTCCCTCCACGTCCCGACTCTCCCTCGGCTCCCTCCACGTCCCGACCCTCCCTCCACGTCCCGACTCTCCCTCGGCTCCCTCCACGGACCGACTCTCCCTCCACGCCCCGACTCTCCCTCCACGCCCCGACTCTCCCTCACCGCCCCGACTCTCCCTCGGCTCCCTCTACGCCCCGACTCTCCCTCGGCTCCCTCCACGTCCCGACTCTCCCTCGGCTCCCTCCACGCCCTGACTCTCCCTCGGCTCCCTCCACGTCCCGACTCTCCCTCGGCTCCCTCCACGTCCCGACTCTCCCTCGGCTCCCTCCACGCCCTGACTCTCCCTCGGCTCCCTCCACGTCCCGACTCTCCCTCGGCTCCCACCACGTCCCGACTCTCCCTCCACGTCCCGACTCTCCCTCGGCTCCCGCCACGTCCCGACTCTCCCTCGGCTCCCGCCACGTCCCGACTCTCCCTCCACGTCCCGACTCTCCCTCCACGTCCCGACTCTCCCTCGGCTCCTTCCACGTCCCGACTCTCCCTCGGCTCCTTCCACGTCCCGACTCTCCCTCGGCTCCCTCCACACCCCGACTCTCCCTCGGCTCCCTCCACGTACCGACTCTCCCTCGGCTCCCTCCACGTCCCGACTCTCCCTCCACGTCCCGACTCTCCCTCGGCTCCCTCCACGCTCCGCCTCTCCCTCCACGCCCCGCCTCTCCCTCGGCTCCCTCCACGCCCCGACTCTCCCTCGGCTCCCTCCACGCCCCGACTCTCCCTCGGCTCCCTCCACGCCCCGACTCTCCCTCCACGCCCCGACTCTCCCTCGGCTCCCTCCACGCCCCGACTCTCCCTCGGCTCCCTCCACGCCCCGACTCTCCCTCGGCTCCCTCCACGCCCCGACTTTCCCTCCACGCCCCGACTCTCCCTCGGCTCCCTCCACGTCCCGACTCTCCCTCGGCTCCCTCCACGTCCCGACTCTCCCTCGGCTCCCTCCACGTCCCGACTCTCCCTCGGCTCCCTCCACGCCCCGACTCTCCCTCGGCTCCCTCCACGTCCCGACTCTCCCTCGGCTCCCTCCACGTCCCGACTCTCCCTCGGCTCCCTCCACGTCCCGACTCTCCCTCGGCTCCCTCCACGTCCCGACTCTCCCTCGGCTCCCTCCACGTCCCGACTCTCCCTCGGCTCCCTCCACGGACCGACTCTCCCTCCACGTCCCGACCCTCCCTCCACGTCCCGACTCTCCCTCGGCTCCCGCCACGTCCCGACTCTCCCTCGGCTCCCTCCACACCCCGACTCTCCCTCGGCTCCCTCCACACCCCGACTCTCCCTCGGCTCCCTCCACGTACCGACTCTCCCTCGGCTCCCTCCACGTCCCGACTCTCCCTCCACGTCCCGACTCTCCCTCCACACCCCGACTCTCCCTCGGCTCCCTCCACGTACCGACTCTCCCTCGGCTCCCTCCACGTCCCAATTCTCCCTCGCCTCCCGACTCTCCCTCGGCTCCCTCCGCGCCCCGACTCTCCCTCGGCTCCCTCCGCGCCCCGACTCTCCCTCGGCTCCCTCCGCGCCCCGACTCTCCCTCGGCTCCCTCCACGCCCCGACTCTCCCTCCACGCCCCGATTCTCGCTCGGCTCCTTTCACGTCCTGACTCTCCCTCGGCTCCCTCCACGCCCCGACTCTCCCTCGGCTCCCTCCACGCCCCGACTCTCCCTCGGCTCCCTCCACGCCCCGACTCTCCATCGGCTCCCTCCACGCCCCGACTCTCCCTCGGCTCACTCCACGTCCCATCTCTCCCTCGGCTCACTCCACGCCCCATCTCTCCCTCGGCTCCCTCCACGTCCCGGCTCATTCTCGGCTCCCTGCACGTCCCGACTCTCCCTCCACGCCCCGACTCTCCCTCGGCTCCTTCCACGTCCCGACTCTCCCTCGGCTCCCTCCACGCCCCGACTCTCCCTAGGCTCCCTCCACTCCCCGACTCTCCCTCGGCTCCCTCCACGCCCCGACTCTCCCTCGGCTCCCTCCACGCCCCGACTCTCCCTCCACGCCCCGACTCTCCCTCGGCTCCCTCCACGCCCCGACTCTCCCTCGGCTCCCTCCACGCCCCGACTCTCCCTCGGCTCCCTCCACGCCCCGACTCTCCCTAGGCTCCCTCCACGCCCCGACTCTCCCTCCACATCCCGACTCTCCCTTGGCTCCCTCCACGCCCCGACTCTCCCTCGGCTCCCTCCACGCCCCGACTCTCCCTCGGCTCCCTCCACGCCCCGACTCTCCCTCGGCTCCCTCCACGCCCCGACTCTCCCTCGGCTCCCTCCACGCCCCGACTCTCCCTCGGCTCACTCCACGCCCCGACTCTCCCTCGGCTCACTCCACGCCCCGACTCTCCCTCGGCTCCCTCCACGCCCCGACTCTCCCTCCACGCCCCGACTCTCCCTCGGCTCACTCCACGCCCCATCTCTCCCTCGGCTCCCTCCACGCCCCGACTCTCCCTCGGCTCCCTCCACGCCCCGACTCTCCCTCGGCTCCCTGCACGTCCCGACTCTCCCTCCACGCCCCGACTCTCCCTCGGCTCCCTCCATGCCCCGACTCTCCCTAGGCTCCCTCCACGCCCCGACTCTCCCTCCACATCCCGACTCTCCCTTGGCTCCCTCCACGCCCGGACTCTCCATCGGCTCCCTCCACATCACAACTCTCCCTCGCCTCCCGACTCTCCCTCGGCTCCAAAAAACGTCCCAACTCTCCCTCGGCACCCTCCACGCCCCGACTCTGCCTCGGCTCCTTCCACGTCCCGACTCTCCCTCGGCTCCCTCCACGCCCCGACTCTCCCTCCACGCCCCGACTCTCCCTCGGCTCCCTCCATGCCCCGACTCTCCCTAGGCTCCCTCCACGTCCCGACTCTCCCTCGGCTCCCTCCACGTCCCGACCCTCCCTCCACGTCCCGACTCTCCCTCGGCTCCCTCCACGGACCGACTCTCCCTCCACGCCCCGACTCTCCCTCCACGCCCCGACTCTCCCTCACCGCCCCGACTCTCCCTCGGCTCCCTCTACGCCCCGACTCTCCCTCGGCTCCCTCCACGTCCCGACTCTCCCTCGGCTCCCTCCACGCCCTGACTCTCCCTCGGCTCCCTCCACGTCCCGACTCTCCCTCGGCTCCCTCCACGCCCTGACTCTCCCTCGGCTCCCGCCACGTCCCGACTCTCCCTCGGCTCCCGCCACGTCCCGACTCTCCCTCCACGTCCCGACTCTCCCTCGGCTCCCGCCACGTCCCGACTCTCCCTCGGCTCCCGCCACGTCCCGACTCTCCCTCCACGTCCCGACTCTCCCTCCACGTCCCGACTCTCCCTCGGCTCCTTCCACGTCCCGACTCTCCCTCGGCTCCTTCCACGTCCCGACTCTCCCTCGGCTCCCTCCACACCCCGACTCTCCCTCGGCTCCCTCCACGTCCCGACTCTCCCTCCACGTCCCGACTCTCCCTCGGCTCCCTCCACGTCCCGACTCTCCCTCCACGCTCCGCCTCTCCCTCCACGCCCCGCCTCTCCCTCGGCTCCCTCCACGCCCCGACTCTCCCTCGGCTCCCTCCACGCCCCGACTCTCCCTCGGCTCCCTCCACGCCCCGACTCTCCCTCCACGCCCCGACTCTCCCTCGGCTCCCTCCACGCCCCGACTCTCCCTCGGCTCCCTCCACGCCCCGACTCTCCCTCGGCTCCCTCCACGCCCCGACTCTCCCTCGGCTCCCTCCACGCCCCGACTTTCCCTCGGCTCACTCCACGCCCCGACTCTCCCTCGGCTCACTCCACGCCCCGACTCTCCCTCGGCTCACTCCACGCCCCATCTCTCCCTCGGCTCCCTCCACGTCCCGACTCATTCTCGGCTCCCTCCACGTCCCGACTCTCCCTCGGCTCCCTCCACGCCCCGACTCTCCCTCGGCTCCCTCCACGCCCCGACTCTCCCTCGGCTCCCTCCACGCCCCGACTCTCCCTCGGCTCCCTCCACGCCCCGACTTTCCCTCGGCTCACTCCACGCCCCGACTCTCCCTCGGCTCACTCCACGCCCCGACTCTCCCTCGGCTCCCTCCACGCCCCGACTCTCCCTCGGCTCCCTCCACGCCCCGACTCGCCATCGGCTCCCTCCACGCCCCGACTCTCCCTCGGCTCCCTCCACGCCCCGACTCTCCCTCGGCTCACTCCACGCCCCATCTCTCCCTCGGCTCACTCCACGCCCCATCTCTCCCTCGGCTCACTCCACGCCCCATCTCTCCCTCGGCTCCCTCCACGTCCCGGCTCATTCTCGGCTCCGTGCACGTCCCGAGTCTCCCTCCACGCCCCGACTCTCCCTCCACGCCCCGACTCTCCCTCGGCTCCCTCCACGCCCCGACTCTCCCTCGGCTCCCTCCACGCCCCGACTCTCCCTCGGCTCCCTCCACGCCCCGACTCTCCCTCCACATCCCGACTCTCCCTCGGCTCCCTCCACGCCCCGACTCTCCCTCGGCTCCCTCCACGCCCCGACTCTCCCTAGGCTCCCTCCACGCCCCGACTCTCCCTCCACATCCCGACTCTCCCTTGGCTCCCTCCACGCCCCGACTCTCCCTCGGCTCCCTCCACGCCCCGACTCTCCCTCGGCTCCCTCCACGCCCCGACTCTCCCTCGGCTCCCTCCACGTCCCGACTCTCCCTCGGCTCCCTCCACGCCCCGACTCTCCCTCACCGCCCCGACTCTCCCTCGGCTCCCTCCACGTCCCGACTCTCCCTCGGCTCCCTCCACGCCCCGACTCTCCCTCGGCTCCCTCCACGTCCCGACTCTCCCTCGGCTCCCGCCACGTCCCGACTCTCCCTCCACGCCCCGACTCTCCCTCGGCTCCCTCCACGCCCCGACTCTCCCTCCACATCCCGACTCTCCCTTGGCTCCCTCCACGCCCGGACTCTCCCTCGGCTCCCTCCACATCACAACTCTCCCTCGCCTCCCGACTCTCCCTCGGCTCCAAAAAACGTCCCAACTCTCCCTCGGCTCCCTCCACGTCCCAACCCTCCCTCCACGTCCCGACTCTCCCTCGGCTCCCTCCACGTCCCGACTCTCCCTCGGCTCCCTCCACGTCCCGACTCTCCCTCGGCTCCCTCCACGTCCCGACCCTCCCTCCACGTCCCGACTCTCCCTCGGCTCCCTCCACGTCCCGACTCTCCCTCGGCTCCCTCCACGGACCGACTCTCCCTCCACGTCCCGACCCTCCCTCCACGTCCCGACTCTCCCTCGGCTCCCGCCACGTCCCGACTCTCCCTCGGCTCCCTCCACACCCCGACTCTCCCTCGGCTCCCTCCACACCCCGACTCTCCCTCGGCTCCCTCCACGTACCGACTATCCCTCGGCTCCCTCCACGTCCCAATTCTCCCTCGGCTCCCTCCGCGCCCCGACTCTCCCTCGGCTCCCTCCGCGCCCCGACTCTCCCTCGGCTCCCTCCACACCCCGACTCTCCCTCGGCTCCCTCCGCGCCCCGACTCTCCCTCGGCTCCCTCCACGCCCCGACTCTCCCTCGGCTCCCTCCGCGCCCCGACTCTCCCTCGGCTCCCTCCACACCCCGACTCTCCCTCGGCTCCCTCCACGTCCCAATTCTCCCTCCACGCCCCGACTCTCCCTCGGCTCCCTCCACGCCCCGACTCTCCCTCGGCTCCCTCCACGCCCCGACTCTCCCTCGGCTCCCTCCACGCCCCGACTCTCCCTCGGCTCCCTCCACGCCCCGACTCTCCCTCGGCTCACTCCACGCCCCGACTCTCCCTCGGCTCACTCCACGCCCCGACTCTCCCTCGGCTCACTCCACGCCCCATCTCTCCCTCGGCTCCCTCCACGTCCCGACTCATTCTCGGCTCCCTCCACGTCCCGACTCTCCCTCGGCTCCCTCCACGCCCCGACTCTCCCTCGGCTCCCTCCACGTCCCGACTCTCCCTCGGCTCCCTCCACGCCCCGACTCTCCCTCGGCTCCCTCCACGCCCCGACTCTCCCTCGGCTCCCTCCACGCCCCGACTCTCCCTCCACGCCCCGATTCTCGCTCGGCTCCTTTCACGTCCTGACTCTCCCTCGGCTCCCTCCACGCCCCGACTCTCCCTCGGCTCCCTCCACGCCCCGACTCTCCCTCGGCTCCCTCCACGCCCCGACTCTCCATCGGCTCCCTCCACGCCCCGACTCTCCCTCGGCTCACTCCACGCCCCATCTCTCCCTCGGCTCACTCCACGCCCCATCTCTCCCTCGGCTCCCTCCACGTCCCGGCTCATTCTCGGCTCCCTGCACGTCCCGACTCTCCCTCCACGCCCCGACTCTCCCTCGGCTCCTTCCACGTCCCGACTCTCCCTCGGCTCCCTCCACGCCCCGACTCTCCCTCGGCTCCCTCCACGCCCCGACTCTCCCTCGGCTCCCTCCACGCCCCGACTCTCCCTCCACGCCCCGACTCTCCCTCGGCTCCCTCCACGCCCCGACTCTCCCTCGGCTCCCTCCACGCCCCGACTCTCCCTCGGCTCCCTCCACGCCCCGACTCTCCCTAGGCTCCCTCCACGCCCCGACTCTCCCTCCACATCCCGACTCTCCCTTGGCTCCCTCCACGCCCCGACTCTCCCTCGGCTCCCTCCACGCCCCGACTCTCCCTCGGCTCCCTCCACGCCCCGACTCTCCCTCGGCTCCCTCCACGCCCCGACTCTCCCTCGGCTCCCTCCACGCCCCGACTCTCCCTCGGCTCCCTCCACGCCCCGACTCTCCCTCGGCTCACTCCACGCCCCGACTCTCCCTCGGCTCACTCCACGCCCCGACTCTCCCTCGGCTCCCTCCACGCCCCGACTCTCCCTCCACGCCCCGACTCTCCCTCGGCTCACTCCACGCCCCATCTCTCCCTCGGCTCCCTCCACGCCCCGACTCTCCCTCGGCTCCCTCCACGCCCCGACTCTCCCTCGGCTCCCTGCACGTCCCGACTCTCCCTCCACGCCCCGACTCTCCCTCGGCTCCCTCCATGCCCGACTCTCCCTAGGCTCCCTCCACGCCCCGACTCTCCCTCCACATCCCGACTCTCCCTTGGCTCCCTCCACGCCCGGACTCTCCCTCGGCTCCCTCCACATCACAACTCTCCCTCGCCTCCCGACTCTCCCTCGGCTCCAAAAAACGTCCCAACTCTCCCTCGGCACCCTCCACGCCCCGACTCTCCCTCGGCTCCTTCCACGTCCCGACTCTCCCTCGGCTCCCTCCACGCCCCGACTCTCCCTCCACGCCCCGACTCTCCCTCGGCTCCCTCCATGCCCCGACTCTCCCTAGGCTCCCTCCACGTCCCGACTCTCCCTCGGCTCCCTCCACGTCCCGACCCTCCCTCCACGTCCCGACTCTCCCTCGGCTCCCTCCACGGACCGACTCTCCCTCCACGCCCCGACTCTCCCTCCACGCCCCGACTCTCCCTCACCGCCCCGACTCTCCCTCGGCTCCCTCTACGCCCCGACTCTCCCTCGGCTCCCTCCACGTCCCGACTCTCCCTCGGCTCCCTCCACGCCCTGACTCTCCCTCGGCTCCCTCCACGTCCCGACTCTCCCTCGGCTCCCTCCACGCCCTGACTCTCCCTCGGCTCCCGCCACGTCCCGACTCTCCCTCGGCTCCCGCCACGTCCCGACTCTCCCTCCACGTCCCGACTCTCCCTCGGCTCCCGCCACGTCCCGACTCTCCCTCGGCTCCCGCCACGTCCCGACTCTCCCTCCACGTCCCGACTCTCCCTCCACGTCCCGACTCTCCCTCGGCTCCTTCCACGTCCCGACTCTCCCTCGGCTCCTTCCACGTCCCGACTCTCCCTCGGCTCCCTCCACACCCCGACTCTCCCTCGGCTCCCTCCACGTACCGACTCTCCCTCGGCTCCCTCCACGTCCCGACTCTCCCTCCACGTCCCGACTCTCCCTCGGCTCCCTCCACGCTCCGCCTCTCCCTCCACGCCCCGCCTCTCCCTCGGCTCCCTCCACGCCCCGACTCTCCCTCGGCTCCCTCCACGCCCCGACTCTCCCTCGGCTCCCTCCACGCCCCGACTCTCCCTCCACGCCCCGACTCTCCCTCGGCTCCCTCCACGCCCCGACTCTCCCTCGGCTCCCTCCACGCCCCGACTCTCCCTCGGCTCCCTCCACGCCCCGACTCTCCCTCCACGCCCCGACTCTCCCTCGGCTCCCTCCACGTCCCGACTCTCCCTCGGCTCCCTCCACGTCCCGACTCTCCCTCGGCTCCCTCCACGTCCCGACTCTCCCTCGGCTCCCTCCACGCCCCGACTCTCCCTCGGCTCCCTCCACGCCCCGACTCTCCCTCGGCTCCCTCCACGTCCCGACTCTCCCTCGGCTCCCTCCACGTCCCGACTCTCCCTCGGCTCCCTCCACGTCCCGACTCTCCCTCGGCTCCCTCCACGTCCCGACTCTCCCTCGGCTCCCTCCACGTCCCGACTCTCCCTCGGCTCCCTCCACGGACCGACTCTCCCTCCACGTCCCGACCCTCCCTCCACGTCCCGACTCTCCCTCGGCTCCCGCCACGTCCCGACTCTCCCTCGGCTCCCTCCACACCCCGACTCTCCCTCGGCTCCCTCCACACCCCGACTCTCCCTCGGCTCCCTCCACGTACCGACTCTCCCTCGGCTCCCTCCACGTCCCAATTCTCCCTCGCCTCCCGACTCTCCCTCGGCTCCCTCCGCGCCCCGACTCTCCCTCGGCTCCCTCCGCGCCCCGACTCTCCCTCGGCTCCCTCCGCGCCCCGACTCTCCCTCGGCTCCCTCCGCGCCCCGACTCTCCCTCGGCTCCCTCCGCGCCCCGACTCTCCCTCGGCTCCCTCCACACCCCGACTCTCCCTCGGCTCCCTCCACGTCCCAATTCTCCCTCGGCTCCCTCCACGTCCCGACTCTCCCTCCACGTCCCGACTCTCCCTCGCCTCCCGACTCTCCCTCGGCGCCCCGACTCTCCCTCGGCTCCCTCCACACCCCGACTCTCCCTCGGCTCCCTCCACATACCGACTCTCCCTCGGCTCCCTCCACGTCCCGACTCTCCCTCCACGTCCCGACTCTCCCTCCACGTCCCGACTCTCCCTCCACGTCCCGACTCTCCCTCGGCTCCCTCCACGTCCCGACTCTCCCTCCACGCTCCGCCTCTCCCTCCACGCCCCGCCTCTCCCTCGGCTCCCTCCACGCCCCGACTCTCCCTCCACGCCCCGCCTCTCCCTCGGCTCCCTCCACGCCCCGACTCTCCCTCGGCTCACGCCGCGCCCCGACTCTCCCTCGGCTCCCTCCACGTCCCAATTCTCCCTCGCCTCCCGACTCTCCCTCGGCTCCCTCCGCGCCCCGACTCTCCCTCGGCTCCCTCCACACCCCGACTCTCCCTCGGCTCCCTCCACGCCCCGACTCTCCCTCGGCTCACGGCGCGCCCCGACTCTCCCTCGGCTCCCTCCACGTCCCAATTCTCCCTCGCCTCCCGACTCTCCCTCGGCGCCCCGACTCTCCCTCGGCTCCCTCCACACCCCGACTCTCCCTCGGCTCCCTCCACGTACCGACTCTACCTCGGCTCCCTCCACGTCCCGACTCTCCCTCCACGTCCCGACTCTCCCTCCACGTCCCGACTCTCCCTCCACGTCCCGACTCTCCCTCGGCTCCCTCCACGCCCCGACTCTCCCTCCACGCCCCGCCTCTCCCACGGCTCCCTCCACGCCCCGACTCTCCCTCGGCTCACGCCGCGCCCCGACTCTCCCTCCACGCCCCGACTCTCCCTCGGCTCCCTCCACGCCCCGACTCTCCCTCGGCTCCCTCCACGCCCCGACTCTCCATCGGCTCCCTCCACGCCCCGACTCTCCATCGGCTCCCTCCACGCCCCGACTCTCCCTCGGCTCACTCCACGCCCCATCTCTCCCTCGGCTCACTCCACGCCCCATCTCTCCCTCGGCTCCCTCCACGTCCCGGCTCATTCTCGGCTCCCTGCACGTCCCGACTCTCCCTCCACGCCCCGACTCTCCCTCGGCTCCTTCCACGTCCCGACTCTCCCTCGGCTCCCTCCACGCCCCGACTCTCCCTCGGCTCCCTCCACGCCCCGACTCTCCCTCGGCTCCCTCCACGCCCCGACTCTCCCTCGGCTCCCTCCACGCCCCGACTCTCCCTCCACGCCCCGACTCTCCCTCGGCTCCCTCCACGCCCCGACTCTCCCTCGGCTCCCTCCACGCCCCGACTCTCCCTCGGCTCCCTCCACGCCCCGACTCTCCCTCGGCTCCCTCCACGCCCCGACTCTCCCTCCACATCCCGACTCTCCCTTGGCTCCCTCCACGCCCCGACTCTCCCTCGGCTCCCTCCACGCCCCGACTCTCCCTCGGCTCCCTCCACGCCCCGACTCTCCCTCGGCTCCCTCCACGCCCCGACTCTCCCTCGGCTCCCTCCACGCCCCGACTCTCCCTCGGCTCACTCCACGCCCCGACTCTCCCTCGGCTCACTCCACGCCCCGACTCTCCCTCGGCTCCCTCCACGCCCCGACTCTCCCTCCACGCCCCGACTCTCCCTCGGCTCACTCCACGCCCCATCTCTCCCTCGGCTCCCTCCACGCCCCGACTCTCCCTCGGCTCCCTCCACGCCCCGACTCTCCCTCGGCTCCCTGCACGTCCCGACTCTCCCTCGGCTCCCTGCACGTCCCGACTCTCCCTCCACGCCCCGACTCTCCCTCGGCTCCCTCCATGCCCCGACTCTCCCTAGGCTCCCTCCACGCCCCGACTCTCCCTCCACATCCCGACTCTCCCTTGGCTCCCTCCACGCCCGGACTCTCCCTCGGCTCCCTCCACATCACAACTCTCCCTCGCCTCCCGACTCTCCCTCGGCTCCAAAAAACGTCCCAACTCTCCCTCGGCACCCTCCACGCCCCGACTCTCCCTCGGCTCCTTCCACGTCCCGACTCTCCCTCGGCTCCCTCCACGCCCCGACTCTCCCTCCACGCCCCGACTCTCCCTCGGCACCCTCCATGCCCCGACTCTCCCTAGGCTCCCTCCACGTCCCGACTCTCCCTCGGCTCCCTCCACGTCCCGACCCTCCCTCCACGTCCCGACTCTCCCTCGGCTCCCTCCACGGACCGACTCTCCCTCCACGCCCCGACTCTCCCTCCACGCCCCGACTCTCCCTCACCGCCCCGACTCTCCCTCGGCTCCCTCTACGCCCCGACTCTCCCTCGGCTCCCTCCACGTCCCGACTCTCCCTCGGCTCCCTCCACGCCCCGACTCTCCCTCGGCTCCCTCCACGTCCCGACTCTCCCTCGGCTCCCTCCACGCCCCGACTCTCCCTCGGCTCCCGCCACGTCCCGACTCTCCCTCGGCTCCCGCCACGTCCCGACTCTCCCTCGGCTCCCGCCACGTCCCGACTCTCCCTCGGCTCCCGCCACGTCCCGACTCTCCCTCCACGTCCCGACTCTCCCTCCACGTCCCGACTCTCCCTCGGCTCCTTCCACGTCCCGACTCTCCCTCGGCTCCTTCCACGTCCCGACTCTCCCTCGGCTCCCTCCACACCCCGACTCTCCCTCGGCTCCCTCCACGTACCGACTCTCCCTCGGCTCCCTCCACGTCCCGACTCTCCCTCCACGTCCCGACACTCCCTCGGCTCCCTCCACGCTCCGCCTCTCCCTCCACGCCCCGCCTCTCCCTCGGCTCCCTCCACGCCCCGACTCTCCCTCGGCTCCCTCCACGCCCCGACTCTCCCTCGGCTCCCTCCACGCCCCGACTCTCCCTCCACGCCCCGACTCTCCCTCGGCTCCCTCCACGCCCCGACTCTCCCTCGGCTCCCTCCACGCCCCGACTCTCCCTCGGCTCCCTCCACGCCCCGACTCTCCCTCGGCTCCCTCCACGTCCCGACTCTCCCTCGGCTCCCTCCACGCCCCGACTCTCCCTCGGCTCCCTCCACGTCCCGACTCTCCCTCGGCTCCCTCCACGTCCCGACTCTCCCTCGGCTCCCTCCACGTCCCGACTCTCCCTCGGCTCCCTCCACGTCCCGACTCTCCCTCGGCTCCCTCCACGTCCCGACTCTCCCTCGGCTCCCTCCACGTCCCGACTCTCCCTCGGCTCCCTCCACGGACCGACTCTCCCTCCACGTCCCGACCCTCCCTCCACGTCCCGACTCTCCCTCGGCTCCCGCCACGTCCCGACTCTCCCTCGGCTCCCTCCACACCCCGACTCTCCCTCGGCTCCCTCCACACCCCGACTCTCCCTCGGCTCCCTCCACGTACCGACTCTCCCTCGGCTCCCTCCACGTCCCGACTCTCCCTCCACGTCCCGACTCTCCCTCCACACCCCGACTCTCCCTCGGCTCCCTCCACACCCCGACTCTCCCTCGGCTCCCTCCACGTACCGACTCTCCCTCGGCTCCCTCCACGTCCCAATTCTCCCTCGCCTCCCGACTCTCCCTCGGCTCCCTCCGCGCCCCGACTCTCCCTCGGCTCCCTGACTCTCCCTCGGCTCCCTCCGCGCCCCGACTCTCCCTCGGCTCCCTCCGCGCCCCGACTCTCCCTCGGCTCCCTCCGCGCCCCGACTCTCCCTCGGCTCCCTCCGCGCCCCGACTCTCCCTCGGCTCCCTCCACGTCCCAATTCTCCCTCGGCTCCCTCCACGTCCCGACTCTCCCTCCACGTCCCGACTCTCCCTCGCCTCCCGACTCTCCCTCGGCGCCCCGACTCTCCCTCGGCTCCCTCCACACCCCGACTCTCCCTCGGCTCCCTCCACGTACCGACTCTCCCTCGGCTCCCTCCACGTCCCGACTCTCCCTCCACGTCCCGACTCTCCCTCCACGTCCCGACTCTCCCTCGGCTCCCTCCACGTCCCGACTCTCCCTCCACGCTCCGCCTCTCCCTCCACGCCCCGCCTCTCCCTCGGCTCCCTCCACGCCCCGACTCTCCCTCCACGCCCCGCCTCTCCCTCCACGCCCCGCCTCTCCCTCGGCTCCCTCCACGCCCCGACTCTCCCTCGGCTCACGCCGCGCCCCGACTCTCCCTCGGCTCCCTCCACGTCCCAATTCTCCCTCGCCTCCCGTCTCTCCCTCGGCTCCCTCCGCGCCCCGACTCTCCCTCGGCTCCCTCCACACCCCGACTCTCCCTCGGCTCCCTCCACGCCCCGACTCTCCCTCGGCTCACGGCGCGCCCCGACTCTCCCTCGGCTCCCTCCACGTCCCAATTCTCCCTCGCCTCCCGACTCTCCCTCGGCGCCCCGACTCTCCCTCGGCTCCCTCCACACCCCGACTCTCCCTCGGCTCCCTCCACGTACCGACTCTCCCTCGGCTCCCTCCACGTCCCGACTCTCCCTCCACGTCCCGACTCTCCCTCCACGTCCCGACTCTCCCTCCACGTCCCGACTCTCCCTCGGCTCCCTCCACGCCCCGACTCTCCCTCCACGCCCCGCCTCTCCCTCGGCTCCCTCCACGCCCCGACTCTCCCTCGGCTCACGCCGCGCCCCGACTCTCCCTCCACGCCCCGACTCTCCCTCGGCTCCCTCCACGTCCCAATTCTCCCTCGCCTCCCGACTCTCCCTCGGCTCCCTCCGCGCCCCGACTCTCCCTCGGCTCACGCCGCGCCCCGACTCTCCCTCCACGCCCCGACTCTCCCTCGGCTCCCTCCGCGTCCCGACTCTCCCTCGCCTCCCTCCGCGTCCCGACTCTCCCTCGGTTCCCGCCGCGCCCCGATTCTCCCTCTGCTCCCTCCGCGTCCCGACTCTCCCTCAGCTCCCTCCGCGTCCCGACTCTCCATCGGTTCCCGCCGCGCCCCGACTCTCCCTCGGCTCCCTCAGCGCCCCGATTCTCCCTCGGCTCCCTCCGCGCCCCGACTCTCTCTCCGCGCCCCGACTCTCCCTCCGCGCCCCGACTCTCCCTCGGCTCCCTCCACGTCCCGACTCTCCCTCGCCTCCCCCCACGTCCCGACACTCCCTCGCCACCCGCCACGCCCCGACTCTCCCTCGGCTCCCTCCACGCCCCGACTCTCCCTCGGCTCCCTCCACGTCCCGACTCTCCCTCCACGCCCCGACTCTCCCTCGGCTCCCTCCACGCCCCGACTCTCCCTCGGCTCCCTCAACATCCCGACTCCCCCTCGGCTCCCTCAGTACTGACCCTCTGACATTGCAGCACTCCCTCAGTACTGACCCTCCCACAGTGCGGCACTCCCTCAGTACTGACCCTCCGACAGTGCAGCACACCCTCAGTACTGACCCTGTGACAGTGCGGCACTCCCTCAGTACTGACCCTCCGACAGTGCGGCATTCCCTCAGTCCTGACCCTCCGACAGTGCAGCATTCCCTCAGTACTGACCCTGTGACAGTGCGGCACTCCCTCAGTACTGACCCTCCGACAGTGCAGCACACCCTCAGTACTGACCCTGTGACAGTGCGGCACTCCCTCAGTACTGACCCTCCGACAGTGCGGCACTCCCTCAGTCCTGACCCTCCGACAGTACGGCACTCCCTCAGTACTGACCCTCCGACAGTGCGGCACTCCCTCAGTCCTGACCCTCCGACAGTACGGCACTCCCTCAGTCCTGACCCTCCGACAGTGCGGCACTCCCTCAGTCCTGACCCTCCGACAGTGCGGCACTCCCTCAGTACTGACCCTCCGACAGTGCGGCACTCCCTCAGTACTGACCCTCCGACAGTGCGGCACTCCCTCAGTACTGACCCTCCGATAGTGCGGCACTCCCTCAGTACTGGGACTGTAAACTGAATCTAGTGACTGTGTTTGTTGTCATTCTCACCATATAGTTGCAGTTGAAATGTCTCTTCATATTGTGTTTTTCGTTGTGAACGGGCGGTGATCTTATAGAGACCCTGATCAGATGCTCGAAGGGATTTTATTTCCAATGCGTGAGTTATGGGATGTAGGGTAAATCTGTCTCTCAATTCGGGATTGCACATCTGTCTGCCTGATCTCAATTCACAGATTATTTTGTGTTTCTCTGCATTCAAGTTCATGATCCAGTCAACTTCCTCTGGTGCCTTTATTTGTTCTCTGAGCTTTAACATCACTGATTCTCCCAGAGTGCCATTCACCGGGGAGTCAGGAATTGCCTCTCCTTCACACTGCCGCAGACCTGTAACATCAGTCAGTGAAAGGGGGTGCTCACAATCAAACAATCCAGCACACTGTCAGGTTAGGAGAGAGGTACCAGAAAGAACGAAAGGGCAAAGACAGAGAGAGGGACAGAGAGTGAGACAGAAACAGAGAGAGAGAGAGAGAGACAGAAAGAGAAAACGAGACACAGTGAGAGAGACAGAGAGAGAGAGACAGAGAGAGTG